>NC_056727.1:659925480-660052980 GCF_019279795.1 Protopterus annectens | reverse complement strand
TGATAAAGAAGCTATTAAAATGGATAGTAGGTTTTTGAATAGATTTTATGATGAATATGCTGTTAAACAGGCACATATGATGGCATTTAATGTTTCAAGGGATAATGTATTGCCTCCTAAATTGACAATATGATGGCATTTAATGTTTCAAGGGATAGTGTATTGCCTCCTAAATTGACAATAGGATGCAGTCATAAGACATGATTCTTAACAAATCACAAGTCAGAATGGCAATTATGTTTGGTATTAATACTTTTAAAATGAGGGATGTTGTTAATAAGTACTGGTATCTTTTGAAAGCTAATCAATTTTTTGATCAATGTTTTGATAATATATGTAAATTTAGTTTTTGACATGGTAAGAATGTTGGGTGACATTTATCTTGGTTTAGAAGAGGGAAGGTAGAAGATTATAGATTGGTGACTAAAATAGCGCATGATTGCACTTCTAGTGGTAACCCTGTGTATTGTAAGGTTGTATTGAAAATTAAATATTTTACATCAAAAACATATAACATCAGGTCTTTAATTACTTGTAGCTCTGGATGGGTTGTATATATGGCAGTATGCCATTGTGGTGCCTTCTATGTGGGCCAGACATCAAGACCTTAGAAACAATGTACTGATGTTCATTTGAGGGATTTAAAATGTAAGAGGGATAGAAGTGCTTTGTATAAATATAAGATGGATTATGTTACTGTACATTTTTTTGTGTATTGATTCTTTTGTTTGTGGTGCTTTGTCTTTGGAACAAAATGTGAAATTTCAGATAAAAAATTAAAAATGTGGATTATTATCTTGGTGCTATTGATAAACTAGGTCATAATGAATATTTTTGACTTTTTGTTATGTCTAGTAAGATTTAATAATGAATTTTTATCTAGATGTAATTATGGTCTTGGCCACTAGATGGCGGATGGTTATGTTGAGTATTAAACTGTATTTATGAGTATGTTTCAGTGTATAATTATACATTTATATATATTTATGTTTATATGTATTTTTTGATATATTAAAGTATTATTTAATATATTAGCAAGGTTAATAATGGCATTAGTGAGCAAATAAGCTTGATAAGATAATTAATTGAATGTCATGTGTTGCCTTTTTAAATGTATATTAGTGCTGCTTTTGGGGAATGGCTTAGATCGCACTGATGATGCCAGTTGGTGAAATAGGTCTGTGATCAGGTTGCTATGCATGCTGCTGTGCTTATGGACTAATGGTAATTAAACTGCTTTAAATTATAACTTTGAGTGCTGGTCATTTTTGCTGGTGGAATGTACTTTGGACTATGCACCTTCTGTACTCACTTTGTGCTTGCTAATATATACACACACACACACACACACACACACACACACACACACACACACATATATATATATAAGTATACACACACACACACACACACAATGGATATCCTGCTAAGCAAAGTGAGTATGTCCTCTATCTGCATCTGTATAGGTTTTGCCAGAGACTCTGGTTTCCTCTGATATTCCAAACTCATTCAGTTGGATGAAATGACACTGGTTGAATTGCTCTAAAGTGTATGTGTGTGTGTGTGTGTGTGTGTGTGTGTGTGTGTGTGTGTGTGTGTGTGTGTGTGTGTGTGTGTGTGTGTGTGTGTGTGTGTGAAATGTCCATGCCTGTATCTGTGTGTGATACACACATGCATATACATACATTACTGTTCATATTTATAACACTAAAAGTAAGTAATAACTTAGATATATTCTTAGTTAGTTCATGTTTGTCCAACCACAGTACAATGTAGTGTTTATTATCCATAAACAGAAAGCTTAAATGACATAATTTTTCTTTTGTTTTTACTTCTTTTTATGCACAGGCAGAGAGGGATGGGTGCATCCAACATGTTTTCTCGCATAGGCGGTGTCATGGCTCCTATGATAAACCTGTTTAGACTCTACAGCAGTGTTGCACCAATGATCATCTTTGGCTGTGTGTCTTTGATTGGTTCTGCCTTGTGTATTCTGCTTCCTGAAACAGCGGGTCAATCTCTTCCAGAAACTATTGAGGATGCAGAGAACTGGTCAAAAAGGTAAAGGTGTAGTCATTTAACAACAAATAAACAAAGGCATGGAAGCTTGCAATGGGAAAGCAACACAATAAAGCTACAACAGTTTAGAGAACATGCAGTGAGATACATTCATTTACCTGGTATAATACTGAGGCTCAAGCATTAATAATGCTGTAAATTCACCTGAAACAAAAGAACAATCCTACCCATAAAAAATATATTTTTTACTACATTCTCACATTTCAAACCCTAGGATGCCATTTGCTGTCCTGCCTGCACCTTTAAGTATTCCATAGTATGGATGGTACAATACTACAGACATATCATGCATTATAGCTAATGGGAGATGGGTAGTTTGTCATGCTATGTTCACAGTAATATTACCTTTATAATTAACCTGTATGTATTATTATCAATTTTGTAATGGCTAGATTTGGTGTAATGGTTAAGGTGTTTACCTCATAAATAAAAGGTACAAGTTTTGATTCTGACCTCAGGTTACTTGACCAGTCTTAAAATGACCTTTTAGGGCAGTTAACCTAGTATTCACCTATGAAAAGACATCAATCAGTTATCAAAGCAGTTGGAAAATAATCAATATTATTAATGAATTATAAGATTATTACTATATGTAGTAGCAGCGGCATTAAAGCTGTCTTCTTTCTAGGATATAGGAGGAGATAGCTGTCCCCAGAATTAAAGTAGAGGACTGACTCTAGATTGGCATAACGGTTAAGGTGTTTACCTTACAAACACAAGGTGCAGGGTTTGATTCTCACACGGGGGTAATTGGCTAGGCTTAAAATGACCTCTAAGGGCAGTTAGCCTAGTACTAATCTATAAACTATGAACTGAACTTCACTGCCTTGTATTTGTGAAAAATGAAAAAAAATGCCTAAACATTACAATATTAAGCACCAGTAATAAACAGTCAAAAACATCAGATGGTAATTCCTCTTCTATGAAGGTACAGACGAAACAATAAGCACTTTCGTCCACCAACTGGATTTCATCAGATCAAACTGTCAAGAAGAGCTTTAACCAATGGAAAACTAATATATACATAAAAGCACAAAGGATCAAACAATCTCATACATAGTAAAGAATCATAAATCATAATTGCGAACCTCATATATAGTAATGGAACATAAATCATGATTGACAACCTCATACATAGTAAAGGATCATAAATCATATGATTGACAACCTCATACATAGTAAAGGCTCATTTTGACTTTACTATTTTGCTACTATTGGGTTTTGTTCAAGCAGCCTCTATGGTGGCAGTGCACAGCTATTATGGGCTCACTATGTATGTTGCTTACATTATCAGGTAATAACAGTGGGGAAAAAACATAGGATATTATTCATAGTCCCATGCTTCACAGATGCATAAAGGGAATTGGCAATTCACCTGTATTTAAATGAGTAAAATGTGAACAACAGGTGTTTTTTTAAAGGTTCTTCTAGTACAGCCTCACACATCTGAATCTGCATGAACTCATACGAAACAAGTTTAGTGATGTACAAAAAAGCCCATGTGTACAGAAATTCATGAATGCTGTCAATTGGTTTCAGCAAGTGGTAAGTGTGAAGCTGCGAGAGTCTATTAGGAATTTTCTACAAAATTTTGCACTTGTTATGGCTCAGTGCCACTAGTCCACAGCTTAACAAAACTTTTTAAAGATTTGTGTTCATTATGAAGGCATCATTATATGGACACCCTGTGTGACTTTTAGAAGGCTGAAAAAGGGAAATACTTGACAGTAATAAAATGGGGAGACAACAGGCAATGAAAATACCCAAGGAATACATTAAGAGGATTATGCTGGAGGAGGTCAGACAGGTTGGGTAACATATATGTATATATATATATATATATATATATATATATATATATATATATATATATTTTTTTTTTTTTTTGTAAAGGATGGACCCCCCCCCATTTTTCCAAATATTTTTTATAAGGGAAATTGATGAAGATAGTGGCAAGAGTGTGTAGGAGAGAGACAGTTAACAGAGAGTTAAGGATTTTTTAATGTAAAACCACAAAGAACAGTTTAAGACAGAGAGGAACAATATGATGGGCTGACAGTGGGTTGGGGAGAAAAGACATACAGGTGACAGATGACAGACAGACAAAAAAGAGATGCTGAGAAGGGACACTGGATCGATATCATCCAAGTCCACAGACCCTCAAATATTCCCCTGCTTTGATACACCTGTATGGGTTGACTCTGATTGGGAGAGAGTTGTGGCCTCAGGAGGAACAATGATCAAAGCTGACTGGGACAGCAAGTCTTGCACCCACTGGGGGAGGGATTGATATGGGCCTCATCATCTCTCCACTGTCTTCTTGACCACATCTTCATCCAGGTACTGAAGCCCACTGTCCTGGTTTGCTAGATGCCATGCATTTGGGTGCCCTATTAGGTGGCTGTAGACAATGCCACACCAGGGACATGCTTTGATCAGGCACGTCTAGACCTGCAGGAAACAAAACAGAAAAGGGAAAGAAAGAAAGAAGAAAGAAAGAAAGAAAGAAAGAAAGAAAGAAAGAAAGAAAGAAAGAAAGAAAGAAAGAAAGAAAGAAAGAAAGATAGTTGGAGACAACAAAATGACTCATAAGTGTTAAACAGTTAACATTTTTATTTCAATGAAACAAAAACCAGAACAGTAACATTTTTAGTCGGGAATGTTAAACTGTGACATACTAAATATATTCTGCAATTAATAATGTCATGACTAAATAGTGACAGGTAATGGGTGAGGTTCATATCTGTTTTCAGAATTATGCATCTTTGTAATGCTGCATTTACTTTACCATGACTGAATAACTGCATTAAACCATCTGCATTTAACTGACTTAACAGTAAGTAGTAACAAGTATTGGATCATGCTAGTGTCTGTTAGCACTGCTAAGGTATTCATCTTAGTAATACTGCATTTACTCGAGTGGTGGTGCAGTGCTTGGCACCAGCTGGTACAGTATGTCTTGAATACACTGAACAGAGGCCTCGACTGGCTGAATATGTTTGTCCACTACCTGCTCTAGCACATTCTCAACCAAGTCCCAAAGTTACCGATCAGTCATTCTCATCAGACTCCCATGTGCCAGGGTGCCTGCAGGACTGATGTTATTTCCCTGACCCTGTGAGGGCATCCCTCAATGGGTAGATGATTTAATCTCCCTAACCTAGGAGGTACATACCTGGCATACCTCTCAAACTCCTAGAGCAAAATATCTGGACAAAGCCTAAAATGATGGGGGACAAATAGGGACAGATTTTAAATATTGCTCTTACAAACTTAAAAAGTTGATAAAAAAAAATGTATCTGCTTTTACTGTATTTGTGTTTTTTCCTACTTTATTTTGCTTTTGCATCATCTTAAATCAATTAACTCAATTGTATTTATTACTGCTTGGTGTAACTTATTCTAAGCCTTTTAGTTTAAGCACTTGGGGTTTAGACCAGTTGTTTTACATTAGGAAGGTTTGTGGGCTGCACTGTGGTGGCAGGACAGGTAGCTTACATCCTTCTAAGTTGGGAACTGCTGATTGAGGGCTCAGTGTCTGTTATTCTAAAAGTGTATTAGTTCTGGTTTAAGCACCAGGGCTTCAGGCCAGTTATTTTACATTAAGAAAGTTCATGGTCTGCACTCTTGTGAGAGAAGAGGCTGGACTTCTGAGCTGGGAATTTCTGGTTAAAGGCTTATAGTGCCTGCATATTTGAACTATTTCTTACTGTAATTGGTACACCTTGTTTGCTGTAGCATAGACTAGATCCAGGCCTGCTGAATCTAGTTTTGTTTGTATGCTTGTTATTTCCCTGAAAAGCTAATTCCACCTAAAATGCGGCTTCTCAGCGCTTCTGTGGATCCCTAGTGATATCTGCATTGCTTACTGTACTTATTTCCTTGTTTCACTTGAAAGAAAGTTACTGTTTGTCATTTTTGCATTTAAGTTACCTAGCACTTGCTCACTAAAGCAATTATATAAGTCAGCACTAAAAAATGAAAAGCACTGCACCCTCACAAACCCCCTGGAGTACCTTGCTCTCCATTGGCCATTTTTTTCAATTATAAAGAAATTCCCAATACTATTCTAGCATGTCCAAAGGTCAGTTGTCAATCTCCTCTCCAGTCCAGCTGGTGAATCTGCGAATCTTGAGGCAATGTTACAACTGCCTCATGTACACAGACAACCCTCTCCTCCTCCCAACAAATTCCAACACATGTGAGAGATGCAACCATATAGCCAAACTGGAGGCTAAGCTCTCTCAACTCAGTACTGGCGAAACCAGTCAGGAGGAGAAGGAAACCACACTCACTACAATTCCAGTCTCACATAGATCTACCACGACAGCAAACCAAACACATAAACACACAAAAACATACTTGGAGGCTCTAAATAAAAATCTGCCTAAGCAGCAGAGACCTCCAAAGCAGACACCCAAGCAACCGCTACCCCAAAACAAAACAAGTGCAACACATAGCTCACAAAGCCAGTGTGCCAAACAGTCACAGCCCTTAAGGCTAAACAACACACCTGATACACTTGTAATAGGTGACTCTATCATCAGGCACACTGACGTCCCACTCACCAGGCTGAACAAGGAGAAGGTCACGGTGAGCTGCCTGTCGGGCGCTAGGATCCACCACATAACACAAGCACTCAGGTCACTCCAAGGCAAATACAAATATGACTCAGTCATTGTCCATGCTGGTGTGAATGACCTGAGACGTACCTCCCTGGACTACATGAAAAGAGACATAGAGGAGCTCTCTGAGCTTGTAGCCCAGGCCGGTATGACCCTGACCTTGAGTAGCATCTTACCCTCACCAAGAATGATGCCACAGTATGAAGACAAGATTATCAATTTCAACAATTGGCTTAAGTATTGGTGTCATTCAAAGGGGATCCAATGCCTGTCAGCCTGGGATGACATGCTCGACAAGCCACGATGCTTCGCTAGGGATGGCTTGCACCTATCACCCCTGGGCTTTTGGATATTGGCAAAGGCTCTTGCTACCCCCATAGTGCCTTTTTTAGGCAAGGCTCAAAAGACAAACCCACCTCCATAGGTACCACAAGGGATAAGAAACTAAGAGTAATGCTACTCAACGCCAGAAGTCTAAACCTCAAGATGCACGCACTCGAAACTCTCCTTAGCATGGAGAACATCGATATCTGTGCAGTAACAGAAACCTGGTTCAAGGCTCTCGAGAGCACCCCAGCACTACCAGGTTATACCTCATAACATGCTTTTCGGCCCCAAAACCTGGACCGAACCACAAAAGGAGGGGGAGTATCAATATTCGTCAAAGATACCCACACCTCCAGGTTCGTGGCACAACACGAAGCATCAGAGACTATCCATGTGCAACTAACAGTGGGTAAAACTGCCTTCCAGTTTATAGCCTGCTATAGACCACCCTCCCAAACCCAGGAACCCCACTCAGCCTTCCTGAGAACACTGGAAAATATGAAGGTCTCTCCAAACACCATTATATTGGGTGACTTCAACTACCCAACCATAGACTGGGAGCATTACTCTAGCTCCAACACCCTAGCCCAAAGGTTCCTAGAATTTATAAACTCAAATGCTATGGAACAACTTGTTACCACTCCCACAAGAGGGGAAAACATACTGGACTTGATCATCACCAACATGGGGACTCTATGCTCCAGACCAGAAGTGTATCCCTCACAGGTAAGATCAGACCATAAACTAATCTCACTGGATATTCACATCCCGACCCCACCCCATGCCCAGAAAACCACAGTGAAAAACGTCTCTAAAGCAAATTTCACACTCCTCAAAACCAAGGTGGAATCCTTCAAAGCCCCCGGGCTTGTGGATAATACGGCCCAGACTGCAAAATCCTTTATAAACGCATTCTATGAACACCTTCAGGAATGCATGGATCATGCAATCCCAAATAAAACCAAGACCCAATCCTCCAAAGGCAGATGTCCTGTCTGGTGGACCCCAGCCATAAACAAACTATACAATAGAAGGAGGAAGCTACTACATGACAGAGCAAAATCCCAAAAAGGGAAGGCATCTCTGATCAGTATTAGCAAAAAACTACGGGCACTCATAAAATCGTCTAAGGCCAGCTTCGAGAGAAAAATTTCACAGGACACTAAGGATAATCACAAGGCTTTCTTTAGTTATGTTAGGAACCTGGGTGGGAATTCCCAGATATGTTCAGAATTAGTCCAAAATGACAAAAAATACACCAAACCCACAGACATTGCCAACAACCTAGCTGACAGGTTCAGCGCAAACTTCTCCCCCCCTCCCCACCAAAAGGGCTAATATCTATCCCAGCAGAGTGCTGCCCGCCTGACATCTCAGATGCTCCGGTAAGAGCTGCCCTCTCCAAAGCAAAAAACACAGCATCAATGGGACCAGACGGTGTCCCGGGCTGCGTCCTACATGAACTCCAAGATGAGCTAAACCCAAACCTAAAACTACTGTTCAATCTCAGCCTTACTACAGGATATGTACCCAAAGAGTGGCATACAGCAACAGTGGTCCCTCTCCGCAAAGGTGGTGCCTCAACGGATCCTGGAAACTATCGCCCCATAAGTCTCACCAGCTTGGTCTGCAAAGCTATGGAAAGGATCATCATGGACCTTATAAATAAAGATATTGGGGACCTGCAGACACTGGATCCTACCCAGTTCGGCTTTGTTAAGGGCAGATCCTGCCTCTTGAACCTGGTCGATTTCTTTGAAACAGTCACCAAGGCCATTGACAAAGGGAAGGTGGTCCACACAGCCTACCTGGACCGCGCAAAAGCCTTTGATAAAATACCCCACTCGGGCATTATAGATAAGCTCACCAGCTTAAATATAAACCCCTATGTCACTAGATGGGATGCAAACTGGCTCAAGGACAGAACCCACATGGTTAGAATAGCTGGAGCCATGTCAGACTCCAAACCAGTTACAAGTGGCGTCCCACAAGGCTCAGTCCTGGGACCTCTTTTGTTCGGTATATATTTCTCGGAGGTACAGGCCAACATGGAAGGACTGTGGCTGACCAAGTTCGCAGATGACTGCAAACTGGGCACCATAATAGACTCTCCAGCCGACACAAGCATCCTCCAAAAGGGCCTCATAGAAACAGACAACTGGTGCAAGAGCCATGGCCTCATGCTAAATGCCAAAAAGTGTATAGTTATCCCCTTTGGCAAAAACAAAGTGCCCACAAATTACCACATAGGTGGTAATCCATTAAGTACAGAAGAAGTAATTAGGGACCTGGGGACCCAAGTTGATAGCAATCTCTCATTTGACAACCACGTGGCCAAAGTGGTTAGAAAAACATTTTATATAGCCCACCTAATCATGAAATGATTCACATCTAGATCAGGGGAGGTCATCGTGCCTCTTTACTCATCCCTCATCAGGCCCATAATTGAGTACAATGCCCCTTTTGGGATGTGTCTTACCAGACATCTGCAGCAACTGGAAAGACCCGAAAAGTACCTCACCAAGAGGATCAAGGGGCTCAAACAGATGCCGTATGCTGCCCAGTTAAAGAAAATCCAGCTCTACTCAGTGGCATACTGCCTGCTCAGAGGCGATCTGTGCCTGACATATAAAACCATGTCCAACCCGGAATTAATGGACATGCTGCACCTCAGAAAATCCAAATCCCATTGAGCTACGCGCTCGAGGGACCTGAACCTCAGCACTGAAATAAATAGGACATGCTGGAGGGACAGATTCATAACCCAGAGGCTCCCTTCACTCTGGAATAAAATCCCAGTCCAGGTTAGGCAGAGTCCCTCATTGACTTTCTTCAAGAGGAATCTTGATGAGTGAATGGGAGATCGGAGGTTTACCCCGGGTATCACTTCTGTGTCACTGTTAGACAGAGGCACAGTATACTAACCTTGAAACAGGGCATAGCAAAATTAATTTAATATAGGTGGCGAAAGCCATACACACTCTGGCTAGGCTTATAAATGCCCTAGGGCAGATAGCCTAGTATGAACCTATGAACCTATGAACCTATAATAATAGGTTTTCCATTAGCATGAGTTTTCTGAAGGATGTGGAGTCTTAAACTCAAATGTTTGTCATTAATGGCTTCAATCCTCCGCTATTTGCCAGAAAGGTACAGATTTTAGATGGAACACACCAAAAATATGAGGCAAAAATCTAGACATTGTGCGAAAATCTGTACAGTTGAGAGGTCTGATGCCTGGGCTGCTCCTCAGGATTTTCTGTAAAAAAATGAACATAAATGGGAGAGAAAGGAAGGCATAATTAAAATAAGAAAAGCAGAGAAAATGAGGGGAGACAAAAGAGAAAATACACACAATAAATTCAACATCATGTTACACAGCATTCAATTTCTTACTTTAGAGCATTTTTATTTTTTATAAATCTTTATTGAAGTAAAACAGAATGTACAGGAGGTGCTTATGCAGACATGGGACTACTGATTTGGGAAGTGCTCATATGTATATAGGAAGAAAGGGATGACTAGAGTTTATGCATACTTTGGAGGAACTGATATGAGAAGTGCTTACATGTACTTGGATGAAATAATATGGGAAGTGTTTATATGTACTTGTGAAGAGAGTGTACTGTGTCAAGTGTTGGCAGGGTTAACATTTTGCAGTCTACTGCACTAACATAAATTACCATGTTAGTGCCTAATATGCATTTGTTGAGTAGTATGGGGTGAAAAAACATGGCAGATGATGTTAGATGGGCAGAAATTATAGTTCATGGGTGTATAAACTCTCTTTCATTTGACTCCATTTTGATTTTTCTAAATATATTCAGCTTTGAGCATATCCAAGGCTATCTGTGTACTCTCATGGCATGCTGAAGACTGCTACAGACTGTATCTGTCCCTAGAGCATTCACATGAACCCAAGGCCATAAACATGAGTTGCCAAGAGTGATTTATGTGTGAAAGTGGCCATGCACATTAATGTGAAATAGTTTAACCTGCCATATTAACTTCTGATTACCTAAATTAGCTGTCAAATGGCTTAGGAAACTGCAGACTTTTTAAAGTAAGAAAAAAAATAATAGAAATATTTTAAATGAATATCAAACACATTAAGAATGAGGTAAAATTAGTGAGTTCCCTTCAAGAAATGTTTGTGTTGCATATATGATGGGCATATTACAATGGCTTTTGTGATTGCTGTAAACCTGTCATTGGAAATGGAAAATCATCACACCAGCAGTGGAAATTATTAGTGATCCTTGAGAAAATTATTTACTTTGATGTCACTCAGTTCTTGTGCATACACAGTAGAAATTGTTATTTACTTATGAAGCACTGAAGTGGTAAGGATGTTTATTTGGTCCAACAAATGGAGTGTCACTGAAGAATGAAAAATTATTGTATGAATAAAAGACAGTGGTAGGGCCTAGGGGCAGGGTGAATCTTTTAAACAGACAGCTTTACTTTTGTGAATGTATTCATGATTTGCAGACATTACTGTAGCACAGCTTTACTTGGTTGGGCTGAGATTCTTCATGTGTATATAATTATGGGGTTTGCGTCACCTACATATTTTTATGAGGATGACAGGCATGCTGCCATTGTTGTGCTGTTTAAACTGATGATTACATCAAAAGTTTTTGTGTATGACTGCGGCATACTTTTTGTGTACAGTAATGATGCAGAACAAGGGATCAAGGCAGAGAAAGGACAACTTCAGCCATAAGGAAAACCGCATCTTCACAGCAGTTTTTAGGACATGTGATAAGCATCTCTTTCATAATGGGGTGCCCAAACAAGCTGATAGGACAAAATCTGCCCTGAATATTAATGTAGTTGGTGGAAGAAACCACACATTAACACAGTTCAAGAGGAGGGCAAATGATATGGTAGGATCTGCTAGAAGCAAGGCGTGACAGAATGCATTTGCCCATACCAGTACTGGAGGGCTCCAACAATTATCCCTTTAACACCATATAGCTCATCTCCACCATGGGGGTGACTTTGGCACAGAAGATGATGGTACTGGAATTATCAGAGGTGATGTGAACACTAGCTGTTACCAACTACTGCAGCAGTAATGCATTTGCTCAGGAAGGTTGGTTTAAAAACATTAACATATATTTATTTATATACAGAATTGAACACTGACATGAAATGATTATATTAAACACATGACAATTACTAATAATATGTGAACCTTCCACATCTAAACATAAGTACAATAAAGGCAGTTCTCACATTAATTGTTCCCACACCTGTTAATAAGCATACAGTAGTGTATGCTTATTCTTTGTTACCAATGTTTTCAAGTCATTTTTTACAGGGTCATCAGCAGAAACAAACAGTTGCACTATACCAATAAATGTGAAGGATAGCAGCAGAATGGCTGTTGAAGATGGTGATGATAACATAGTTGTAGTTATGAGACAGGCAAAGGAAAGTGGCATGCAGTCCCCAAGTTAATGGCAGGTTTTCCCACCCCGCAACATGTTAGTAATACTGCAGCTAGTGACAGAGCATCACAAAGTCAAGCACATGCTGACAGTTAACTGTATGCATTTCATTCCTATGAATATAATACTCACAATTGTACAGGAAGAAAACCCATTCATTTCCACACCAGTATCTCCAAACCCAGACAAACATCTTCAAGACAATGGAAGACATTCAGAGGTAACAGACTCCACAGTGGGAACCAGGCATGGGAATTTGTTACAGCCACCTTAGCAGACATATGAAATACTGGCTGCTCGGGTGCAAATGTGCAGTGATATTGTTAGGGTTGAGAGCACTGCCATAGAGAGTCAGCTGGAAATGGTCAGAGACTTCCTGGGTGTACATGAGGATTTCCGGCACTACTTGGAAATGCCACAAAGTAGGGATAATGCCACAATCACAGTGATGTATTGTATGATTGTACACCAAGCATTGGCGGTCACCTCTATTTGTATGCCAGTTAAGACTTATCAGATTCAAGCAGGAGTCAGTCTTGGAAGGGGAAGAGGATGGGGCACTATCTGGACAAGTGGGGGCAGATCACATGAGAATACAAGTGCTTCTCAAAAAAGTACTATAACTAGCCAGGTGAAACAAGCACAGCAGATCTCATGCAGGTAATGTCAGTGTTCCTCTACATCTAGCAGAGCCTGTCATTCAAATCACAATCACAATCTCACAGCAGTGTCAGATCAGTGTCTGCAGGATCACCTGCATCAAGTGGATCATGACACTAGACCAGCCCACCATCCAGTTCTCATGGATGCCTCTCTTCAAAATCACTTACACCAACACCTAACCTATCTCTAGGATATGTGTTGACATATTTGTCCTTAACCTACTGTGAATCTAGTGTGACATTTCTGTTACTTCCAATCTGGCCATCACAAACACAGGTAAATGTTTAACTCAAAGGGGAATAAATTATTTTTAAAAAAGGGGGTACTTAGGACACCTTTCAACTGTTTATATTTCATTCCTGTAATGGTACTGCTTTAAATAAGAATGTCATAACATAAGATTGCAGTGATTAACACAAGTACTGCTGCATACACTGACATCGTAACAACTGCCATTTACTTCAACTTCAATGTAGTAATACACAAGTTTTGTGGGGAACACTACACAGATTTTAAAATGAGTATCTTGCCATGTAAACAAACAAGTAAAACCTAAAATCCAAGAAGCTCCAAAACCAAAACAAATCCAAGGCCGAAGGTCGCGAGCAGCAACTGTACATGAGTACACTTATTGGAACTAAGGGAATTATACTGGCAAATGACTTTGAATGCCCATGGTTGGCCTGGACTGAACGAGTCTTGTTCCATTGCACCCCTGTTGAAATTTAAAGCATTGACTAGGTAATGAAACAGAGGTAGGGGCAAATAGTACAATAATACCTCTGGCCTGTTTTGTACTAGTTTGCACTTTAAGTACCCTTTTTATATAATAAAGCTATTTATGTGAACTTTATAATTAATACACTTTTTTTTCCTCCTAGTCAAGCCCCTTCAAGGAAATGATGTACGACATACACTTTATATACTCTTTAATTGAATGCCCCTATTGCCCATTATAATTGGTTTTAATATTTTTTACCGATATATTTTTTACCATCTCATTGCATGTATTGAATGCTGAGTTATTTTTAGGTACTAGATTTTTTGGAGTGATTTTTATGTATACGATTTTAACTTCTCATTTTAATGTGATTTGATTTTTATTTATTCTATTATTTTATATATTTTTTTTAATCTAAGATTCTTTACAGAAGCTAATATATATAAAACATAGTCTGTTCGATACAAAAAGTTTACAGTTTTCTAGCTGGCTTGCAAGATTTCAGTGTCATGATGAAGTGCACTTAAATCTTCTGAACACTAGATGGCATTGTGATAGTACTTTGCCTAAGAATGGTTGGAGACACTCCCTCTTGAAACATCAAAGGAATTGTTGTCATTGCTCAGGGATGTGTGTATAAAAGTTTTGTATCTTAACTGTTTTTATATTGTGATGAAGTTCCTATAAGGGACAAAAGTGCTTAATACATATGTATTTTCTGTTTTGGTTTTTAGTGGTTTTACCAAATAAAACAGTTGCTGCTCTCGACCTTTCACCTTGAATTTGTTATGTAAACAAACAATACTGTCACTGTACTCTCACCACTGCAGAAAAGATGATACGTTTTCTCTCTGGGGCTACAAATTATTGTGTATAATCATCAACCCCCTTTTTCCCATTTTCTACATGGGTTCAGGATGTTGTGTTAACTGTCACCATCTCTCTCGAATCAGTGCCACACTCCTGCCTTCTTCAACACTCATGCTGACTGTCACAGATCTTCTCTCACACAATTCAACCACCTATTTGCTGTTCTCTTTGATCTTTTCTGCAATTGAAGTTACTTTGGCTTCGGCTCTTATGTCCTCATTTCTTCATCTGTCCCACAGTGTGCATCCTACAAGCCTTCTCAGGCACTTCATTTCTATCACCTCTAGCTTCCTTGTCTGCTCTGCCTTTACTGCCCAGGTTTCTGTACCATACAGTAGTACTGGTTGCATCTTACTTTACAGCTTCTTTGACATTCTTGTCATTCACTACACCTGAGACTCTGTGCTAGTTGGCTGCAGTCCCTCTGATTCTAGGTTTGACCTCTTCATTCAGACTTCCCCTCTCCTCAACCACACCTCCCTGATACTTGAAGATATTAACCTGCTCTACTATCTTCCCTTCTATCTAAATTCTCACCTTCTTCTGATTTCCCCAATTTTCTACCATTACCACTGTCTTATCTGTGCATAGTTTCATCCCATGTGCCTTCAGATCTGCATTTATTTCCATTATCCTTTGCTGAAGTTATTGCTCAGACTCAGCCTGTAATGCCACATCATCTGCATGCAGCAACTTTGTTGATTTGTCCCTTCCAACCTGTCTGCTAATGTAGTCCATCACCAATATGAACAGCAGTGGGCTCAAAGCTGAACCTTGGTATTTACCCATTCCCAATGGGAACCCCTATGTGAGGCCGAACACTGTTTCACTGTTTGTACTTGAGTCATTAGGTCCTTCTACATAGCCTGCACTAATTCTACCAATGTTTTTGTTTTGGGCTTTTTTTTTTGGCTATTGTCAGTTAGAAAATAATTTGTTTGCAGAGCAGACAGTGAATAACATTCAGCTAATTAGTAAGAGGAGCTAAGAAACAGTATTCCTCATTTAACTACAAATATTTTGTGACATCTTTATTTAGCTGCAGTGCTTGTTTGACTTGCTGTTCTCTGCCTGACTATTGCTGATCTCTGTCTGCATTTGATTTTTCTCACCCAACTGCCCCTCTGCTGTAGTAAACTTGGTGGATTTTGAGTTTCCCACCCCTACTATAAATCTGATTTTGAAAACTCTCCTCAGTCAAATCTCATCAGCTCATTCTCAACTGAGAGGTCAGCTGGGAAGGCCCACCCCCTTAGTGTCTTAAACTTGAATTATCTTCTGTTTCTTCCCTTCCCACTTACCAAAAAAAATCACACTTTATTCAGCTGCATTTACTGTATTTGTGCTTCTTCCTACTTTATTTAGCTTTTTGCTGAGCATTCTTAAAGTGTTTAGTTGCATTTACTCTGCTGCATTCATTACTGCTTGTTAGTAGCCTGGTTATATTGTTAACTATTATTCTAAGCCTCTTAGTTTTGATTTGAGCACTTAGGCTTCAAGCTAGTTATCTTACATAAGGAAGGTTTGAGGTCTGCACTTTTGTGGCAGAAGTAGTTTACACCCTTCTGAGCTGGGAATTGCTGGTTGAAGGCTTATTGTGCCTGTTATTCTAAGCATCTTTGTTCTGGTTTAAGCACTTGAGTTCCAATGCAGTTATTTTACATTAGGAACATCTGTGGTCTTCACTCTTGTGACAAGAGAGGATAGCCTATGCTCTTCTGAGCTGGCAATTACTGGTGAAGGCTTATTATGCCTGTTATTCTAAGTGTCTTTGTTGTGATTTAAGCAGTTATTATGCCTGTTATTCTAAGTGTCTTTGTTCTGATTTAAGCAGTTGGGCTCCAAACCAGTTATTTTACATTAGGAAGGTTTGTAGGCTACAGTCTTGTGGCAGAAGAGGGTTGCCTCCACCCTTCTGAGCTGGGAATTGCTATACAAAGCATATTGTGCCTTTTATTCTAACTGTTTTGTTCTGGTTTAAGCACTTGGTCTCCAAGCCAGTTATTTTGCATTAGGAAGACTTGTGGTCTACACTCTTGTGGCATTACTGTCTAGACAGATTTTTTTAACTACTAGAACATCTAGTTTGCACATAGCTGATCGTTGCTCATCAAGTTCCTTGTCTTATTGGCATATTCAATATTTAAATTTCCCTCACTCCTTCCTAGTAGATCAGTAGCCATGGATATGCACTTCCTGACTCTCTCTGTGACCAGTCTGGTAGAGATAGGTATTCTGAGGCATTATAGCAATTGCCTCGTGTGCACTGACAACCCAGTTATTCTTAATAAAACAGATAAAGTATGGGAGAGGTGTAAATGTACTTTAACACTAGAGGCAAAACCCTCTCATACAACCAAAACTACTACAGAGGATGTCAGTGACACCTCCCACCATGACTACTGCACAGTGTAAAGACCGTGCACAAAAAGTTGCTTATGCTGAAGCACTTACAGATAACCTTCCTAAAACATTAAGACCTCCAGCACAATACAATCAAAGAAAGGGTCCTCAGTCATCACACAAACACTCCATTAAAACACCACCCACAGCTCCACCTAGTAAAACCGTAACCAATGCCTCTATTGCTAAACCCTTAAGGCAAACCAGCACACAACCACATTTTCTGGTCACTGAGGATTCTATAGTGAGGCATAATGATGTCCCCATCACCAGATTAAGGAGAGACAGTCACAGTTAGCTGACTTTCCAGGACTAGGAGCCATCAAATCACAAAGGCACTCTGGTCATTGAGCCACAAGTACCAGTATGACTATATCATAGTCCATGTGGGTGTTAATGACCTGAGATATACCTCTCTTGACTATATGAAGCAAGGCATGGTTGTGCTCACTGATTACGTGTCTCAAGTAGGTATGAGCCTAGCACTGAGCAGCATACTACCTTCTCCAAGGATGATGCCGCATTACCAACAGAAAAATTGGCTTAGCTTCTAGTGTCAGTCCAAGGGGGTACAATATTCAGATGCTGGCAAAGACCTTTTCCACCCCCATAGTGCCTTTTTTAGGCAATGCCAAACTGATAAGCCTATTGACTTAACTGAAATTATGACGTATGGTACTGTTCAATACTAGAAGTCTTAACAAGAAACTCCACTCCCTGCAAGCCTTCCTCTCCCGGGGGGGGGGGGGTCTAAACATTTGCATAGTAATGGACACATGGTTTAAAGTCACAGAGAATACCCCACCAATTCAATGTTATAATGCCCCTCACATCTTTAGACCACCTACTGCACAGGGGAAAACTAAAGGTGGAAGAGTCTCTGTCTATATTAAAAATAACCTCACATCCAGACTAGTTAAAGTGTATGACCCACTGGAACTCATACATGTGCAACTCACCATAAATAGGGGGTCATACCATATCCTTGGAACCTATAGGCCCACATCCATGTCCCAGGAAACCCATACTACCTATCTCAATGTACTAGAGCCCTCACCCTTCAACCCAATACAATATTCATGGGGGATCTCAACTACCCCCCTATAGACTTGGAATACTACACCACTTCTAAAAGCACAAGCCCTGTGATTCCTAAACTTTGTTAATGCTACATCCTGGAACAGTGGGTTCATTCTCCTATCAGGGGTACAAACATCCTTGACCTTGTACTCAGTAACATAGGGAGCAATGTTCCTCCTCACCCAATGTAATGTCTTCACTCATCAGATATGACTTGAAATAAAATTAAATCTGGGGATCAAGTGAAACCAAAAACCTTTAGGAACTATTCCAAGGGTAACCTCTCTCTACTAAGCAACACCTTGGCTAAACTCCAAGTGCCCCCAAACCCAGTAAGCACCATGGCATATGCTGAGCTAGTTACAAAATCTCTGTACAGCCATATTGATAGCTGTATAGAGCGAGCTGTGCCCACTCATATTAAGAATAAGACAAACTCAAAAGCCAAGCCACCATGGGAAGCAGAGTTCCTCCCTAATCCAATTCAAGTGCAACTTGGACAATTGGTTGGGAAAGTAGAAATTCATCCCTGGTTTGGCACCTATGTCTCTGATGCAAACAGGTAACTTGTAAATGGTTCATCTCCCAGGCCCATGCTTACACTTATCAAGGGTATCAGCACTTGTCAGAGATTTGGGATGCATGGCTAGGCTTAAAAAGGCACTTGTGGTAATTAGCTTAGTAAACACCTATGAACCTATGGTGAAATCACAATATCAATCAGTCATACAACAAAAGAAAAAAAATTATTGGCCAAGCATAGGTGGAACAAAGCCATACATACTAACAGCTCCCAATCTAAACAGGTAGCTAAGAGGGTTAATTAATGCTTCAAAGGCTACATTTGAAGAAAAATAGCATCTCAGGCAAAAGTCAACCACAAAGCTTTCTACAGCTATGTCTGAAACCTCAGGGGAAATACACAACAAAGGCATCACCCACACTGAACCAGAGGCCATTGCCAACCTTTTGGCTGACAGGTTCAGCTCAAATCCCCTCCCCCACTCCCCAAAAATAGTCCACTGGAAATACTGCATGCCACAATTCCCCAACCATTACTGGGGAACAGGTCATCAATGCACTTTCTAAGTCCAAAAACACATCAAAGCATCAAAGGGCCTTGGTAACATCCTGGGATGTTTAATAAATAGCATGAAACATGACTTCTCTAGTCCACTTGAATAACTTTTCAGTTCGATCCTTCAGTAAGGTTTTGCACCCAAGAAATGAAAAGTAGCTACAGTTATTCCCCTGCACAAAGGAGGTCCAACAACTGATCCTGGTAACTACAGGCCCATAAGTCTTACCAGCTTCATATATAAGACCATAGAAAGAATCATCGTCATGGACATGATAAATGAGGACACAGGCTACCTGCAAATGCTGGACCCTTTATAGTTTGGCTTTGTTAAAGAAGGCCATGCCTATTAAATGTGGTGGACTTTTTTGATAGAGTCAACAAAGCATTGGATAAAGGTAAGACTGTGCATACAGCTTACTTCAAACTGGCCAAAGCTTTTGATATACTATCCCACTCAGGCATTATAGACAAGCTCACTAATTTAGGTATAAACCCTTTTATCAACCACTGGATACCCAACTGGCTCACTGTTAGGACCCAGGAGGTCAAAATCGGTGAGTCCACCTTCAACAAGAGGCCATATTCTAGTGGAGTCCCCCAGGGCTCTGTACTGGGCCTGTTCCTTTTTGGCATGTATTTCTCTGAAATGAAAGCAAATGCTAAAGGTTTATGGCTGGCTAAGTTTACAGATGATTGCAAGCAAAGGGTTATCATCGACTCCCCGCAGACATTAGCATTCTTCAAGAAGTTCTATCTCTGACTAACAAATGGTGCCAAACCCATGAACTTAAACTCAGTGCTAAAAAATGCATAATTGTACCCTTTGGAAAGTCATGCATCCTGGCTAATTACCATGTTGATAATATCCCCCTAAGAGTTGGCCCATTTGTCAGGGATCTGGGTATACAGGTAGACAGTAGCGTTACCTTAGACCACCATGTGGCCAAGTCATTAGGAAATCCTTTTATGTTGCACAACTTATAAGTAAGGACATGGCATCTAGGTCCAAAGAGGTCACTATTCCACTGTACTTCCCCCTTATCAGATCAATCATAAAGTATAATTTCCCTTTGATATATACCTGACCAGGCATATGTAGCAACAAGAGTGACCTCAGAGATTTCCTACAAAAAGAATACAAGGCATAACAAACCTGCCTTATGCAGCGTACTTTAAGGCCCTTTCCCTCTAATATGTCTCTTATAGATTTCTGAGGAGTGATCAATGCCTAGCTTACAAGGCATCCACAAACCCCGCACTTATGAATCTCCTACATATTTCTTAAGTCAAAAAGTACCAGAAATACAAGATCTAGGGACCTAAATTTTGTCTTTGACTTAAACAGAACATGCTGGTGCAACATATATGTTTCCTAGAGACTGGCCCTCCTATAAAACAGGCTTCCCATCCATGTGAAGCTGAGTTTGTCTATTACCCAGTTTAAGTGCAACCTAGACCAGTGGATGGGGAAAAAAAAAATTACACTGGGCCTGGCACTGATGTTCCTTATGGACAGAGGTATCTTATAAATGCCTGACTCTCAATGTTCTATTTGGAAACAGGACATCATTATTCTTTTGGGAAAACTTGGCTAGGCTTAGAAAGGGGCCCCTGAGTCATTAGCCTAGTAACAGTCTGTGAATGCATAAGTAGGGGACACATAAAATAGGGTGATTACTTAATACTACCTATGTACTTAATACTAGCTATGCCACTATACAGATACAGAAATAAATATGGTTAACATTATTAGAATAGTTTGTACTTATCAACCGGGTGACTACAAGGTATTCTAGAGGAGGTACAGTGAGCTTATGTGCTAAATGTGAGAATCATGGGCACTCCATGGATGTTGGGCTGACACATTGGTGATACACCTCCCATGTATCATACACTACCTTCCTGTTGATGGAATGGTAGCCCTTCTTGTTCTAGTACTCCTTCCCCCATGGTCTAAATGGGGCTGTTATTGCAACATGGATGCACTCTATCACACCAAGCACCTCAAGAAAATGTGCCATTCCATAGAAGACATACAGGATATTGGCTCAGTCCTGTGGTGACACTGGGAAATTGATACGTTCCTCCACATGTGCCAAGAGTTCATCAAGAAACTGATGCAGTATCCTCAAAGCAAAAGCCTGTAAGATACCCAACATATCCCCAGTTTGTATCTGTAATGTCCCTGTGGCAAGTACAGTGAGGGCTAAATATACCTTAGTACTCACTGGTATAGAAAGGTCATACATTCCCCTAGTTCCATTTGGGCATCATCAAGGCCCTTATTTTCTCCCTGTCCACTCTAAACCTGTTCATTAACTGCAGCCTGATGACAAATGTGACTTAGCCAAACAGCATGCAATATCAAAACAGTTATTTGATCACTGGTACTTACTGATTTAAATGGTTTGAAAATATTGTTCAGAATACAACTTACTTTTAGTGAGACCTAACATTCTTGCTAAATGTATAGACCCCCTGCATTTAAACCATGGTCATAACCAAGGTTTCCACTGTATTGTTTTTTAAAGAATCTTTCCCTTATCTATTTGTTTCAACTTTCCTGCAGGTAACAGTTTAAGTATCTTACTTCTGCAGTTGTTAGTCTTGCTAACTACCTTCTTTCAATCATCAAACTTTTTCTTCATAAGTTCATAGATGTGTACTAGGCTAATGGCCCTGGAGCCTATATAAGCCTAGCCCAAGAAGATTCCCTGGCATCATGTCGCCCAAAGTTAGTTCCCAATACCCCTGTCAAGCAAGGCCACTGAAGTGATCCCGGGGTTAAATTCCTATTGCCCATCCACTCGTCAAGATTTCTCTTAAAGAGGGTCAGTGAAGTGCTCTGCTTGAAATCAACTTTTTATTCCTTCCTGTACCTAGTGCATACATTACCAGACCTAACTTTATACATTAATGCTTGCTTGATTTAAAATATAATATAGTAGTTTCCCTTTTCATTCATCATTCCTTTATTTATTTTTCACTTTCCTTCCCTCACTGTCATATAACCCTTTAGACAAGACCACTGTGCCATCTGACCATGCCACTTTTATGTTGTTAGCAGCATCAGTCATAGGTCTCCTGCTGATATCACCTTTATATAGTTCTTCTGTGTTGTACTTTCCACCAGTGGAACCTGTGAAATACAAGACAACACTATCAGATGACACATGAATGCCTCAATATCACCCTGTAACAGGCATAGTAGAGCACATGGAAATAGTACTTTACAATGCATTGGAAGGTGTCACTTTTATTTATTTATTTTACATTTGTTGACCGGGCTAGTCTAGTTGGATCCATGTCCATTTTCAGTAGAGGCGCAGGGAGAAAAGCTCCACAAAACACAGTAATATAGAACAAAACTTGTTATACAAAAAATACATATTTTACAAATGGAAAGTAGTACATAAACTGTTTCATAAGCATAACCAAGAAAATACAACAGGTGATAAAACTGTTTTTTTAAAATAAATTTTTTTTTTTTTTTGGTTCAGTGGAAATGATAAATTGAGAGTAGAAAAAAATAGTACTGTAGAAGCCTAGTAAGTATTTGAGTGACTAAGAAAAGGTAGAGACAATAAAAGGTTCAGTCGGGGTTAGTACAAGGACAGAGCCATTGGGAATTAAGCAAAGTTCTTAGATGCTTCTTGAAAGTGGGTAAAGAAGTAAGTGCAGTAAGTTCACTTGGAAGCTTGTTCCAGATAGGTCCAGTACAGTTGGAGAACAAACAGTCCCCAGCTTTGTTGTTGGATTTATAGGAGGCAGCTAGAAGCTTGGTGGCAGAGCGCAAGGAAGAGAGGTTTTTATAAGGAGTAATAAGGATACAAAGTATCGTAGTATTTGCAGGCTGATAGAAGATTTTGTGGGTGATGGTTAGTTGCTGTAGTCGTATTTGATTTTGTAATTCCAGCCAGCCTAGTAGTTTAAGATTAGAGCAATGATGGGTACGAAAAGGGGCTCCTGTCACAAATCTGGCAATATTGTTATATGATGTTGCTAGTTTATTGAAGTTAGATTTAGATAAGTTTGTATAAATCGGTGAGGCGTAGAGAAGGGTAGAGAGCAGGTGCGTTTGTGCGATGGTACTTCTGGCTTTGGCAGTAAGGAAGGGTTTCAGCCTATAGAGAGATCCAAGTTTTCTATTGACTGACTTGATGGTTAAGTTAATATGCGAATCAAAGTTGAGATTGTGGTCTATTGTGACACCAAGATGTTTGGTAGTAGGGTCAGGGGTTATTATTATGCCATTGTTAGAAGTTATATTGAAGGTAAAAGTAGATGACTTCTGTGAAGGTGTGAAAAGTAATAATTTAGTCTTTTTGGGATTCAGTAAGAGACAATATTCATAGAACCAGTTTTCGGCTGCTGTGAAGACTTTTTGTGTAGTAGTCTGAAGCTCAGTTGGGGAGGATATTGAACATATCAGTGTTGAGTCATTGGCATATTGAATACAGATGGATTGTGGAAGGGACTTATTTAGATTGTTAATAAAAATAGAAAAGAGAAGAAGGAAAGCCAGAAGAAAAAACAATCAATCAGCTCGTTTGGGATCACTCCCAGGGTCAGGTAAGCTGTCCTAGAGGAAGAAGGAAATAGTAGGATGTATATGAGGTAGAACAGAGAGACTTAGAGGGAATTTAAAGAGCACAGACAGGGCTAAACTATTGGGGAATCCTAAGAATTACCAGAATTACAGGGGACAATGTTGGGAGGGCAGGAGGGTCTAAACAGATATTTTACATTAAACTATTTGTAGGATATGAGAACTGAGTTAGGGATACAGGTTCCTTTATATATTTTGTTTTAATAGGCGTGGGAAAGGAGAGGCAAGGAGAAAGCCTCAGGGAGGGAAAAGTAGCACTGCGTGAGGTACTTACCAGAAATTGAATTGGATTGTTTCTCTATGCAAGGGATTTCCAAATAGGGAAGGAAATAAGTCTTATACTGTCATCTAGTGGCCTTGGTTAGCAATTACTTCCCAATTTTACAAAGGTAATAGAAAACTGGGCACGGGTGAGAAGGTAAGCGGGAGTAAAATAAGGAAGTTAGGACGGTGGCAAGCTGCTGGCAGACACGAGGCAGAGCCCTATCCTGTGACAATATGTCACCAAAAAGTGGTACAATAAAGGTTAATAAGTAAAGAGCCGTTGTTATGGGGTGTTGCATTTGAAAACTAAAGGTACTTTGGTGGAGAGATATGCAGGTGGGACTTGGTCAGTGCCATTTTCAGTCATGCACTATTGTATGCTGTAGTCTGCTATAACAAACATTATTAACCTGATGCTTCCCCTACTGACACATGGGTAGCTGGTGCCATGTCTGTTCTCATATCCAAACAACCTTAGTTGTGAGGCTGTGATCTCTCTGGCCAGTGAGTCACCAAAAACTCTTTGACCTCTGTTAGCTGCTTCTGTGTTGGTGATCCACCTAGAGTAGTACATCCCTCCATAATACATGTTGTAGTGACCTATTATGGGCACCCACAGCATTCACATCCTACACCGGTCCCTGACAAATCTAATCCTATTAATACTTGTCTTCAGCACCTTTGCCCTGCATGCAAAGTGCAGAGAACCTTCATTAGCAGTTCATTCTCACAGCTTGTGAGATTTTTCTATATGTTACCTCCCTCAAGTGGACATGCCAGTACCTATACACATAAGGAAAATATGTTATTCAGTGAGTGTATATACTATGTTATAGCATATACATAGTTATAGCTATGGCCTCCCTCTTTTAAGGGTTTGGTTAACAGCTGCAGTTGCTGTTACTCACAGCTTCACCCCACACTGTTGGTGTTTTACCTGTACTTGTCCTTATGGCCCCGGAACATCCATAATCCTTTTGGCATGTAATTGATGCAGTATCTTGTATTTGCAGTTTAATTCACACATATACTCACACACACACACACACACACACACACACACACACACACACACACACACACACACACATATGCAAACACACACACATACTCATACACATATGCAAACACGCACACACACACACACACACACACACACACACACACACACACACACACACACACACACACACACACACACACACACACTCACACACTTGCCCGCACACACAAGCAAAGCCTGACACTACTATACCATGCTTGCATGATAGGGTCACAGTTACATACTCAACAAGAAGTGTGTTTCAGTCTTCCACGCCACCACATGATTTGTAGATGTGGATGAGTTACTTTACTAGGTAGGACTCTTTCTTTACCTCTGTATTGCTGCATGCCTACAGGTTTGTTCAAGTTCCTCTAAATCTTAGTATCTTAATCATATGGTTGTTGTGAAAGATGATGATGATGCTTTATATCTCTCCAACAGAATGCAGTTAGCCCAGTGGTTATGTTAATTAAGCCAGATAGAACTAATGTCTATGAAATGCTGCCTATGCACAATGTGCTACCTATACATATCTGCATGAGCTATGCACATCATTTTAGCATGAAGCATGTGACCACTATGCATGTGCATACATCATGTGCAGTCATGTTATGTTGATATGCACTATTATGTGTGATACATTATGTACAAATGTGCATACCTGTACATAAGGCTATCATACTGCAACTCAGCTTGACCTATTTAGGGGTTATGTCTGCCTCTGGGAGTGGCAAAAAGAGAGCTTTTGCATGGCATCCAGGAAAGACAGTAGGATTTGCCTGTTCCTCCTGCAAAGGGATTTTAAGAACTGCCCATTGGGACATTATGGTGGCCCTTTAAAGAAGGTAGACATCTGGTACAAACCAGCATATGCTTTCAGCAGTACAACTGATATCCTTTCTGGAGAGAAGTGCCCATCATCACTATGAAGATTTGAGGCAGCACGACCCTAACCTGCTCTCATATTGGGAGGCAGATGTTCTGCAGAGTGAGCCAGAGGTGTACTGTGGTTGTTAGCAATGTCTTCTAGTATGTACACTGCTGTGCTTATTTGCATAACTGTATATGCTTTATTTTGCCAGTACTGATGAGCATCGTTTAACATGGTTAGGTTCCACAAAATCAGGAGTGCCTTCCAAGGCAATTGGTCATGTATGTGTTCTGTGCCAGTCTGCTGCAGAAGTACAATTGTGTTTTTGTCATAAGTGTGTGTGTGTGTGTGTGTGTGTGTGTGTGTGTGTGTGTGTGTGTGTGTGTGTGTGTGTGTGTGTGTGTGTGTGCTGATAATTTTTTTCCATTGTATTCTCTTTCTGCTGGTCCAGCTTTTGAAGACAAGAAAGAGAGGCCCCATTCACTGTGGCCTCCTGTGGCCAGGGCTTCTGATATTGGGATGCCAGTGTGCATCAGGTCTGCCTTTTAGGAGGGAGGCAGTGGTCCCTCTTATGAAAGTGACCAGAAGGGTCATTTGTGTTCTCCAGTTCTGCCTGTCAGGATGAGGGAAGAATCCTCTTCTAAAGGTGCAACATCACAGTCTGAACTGCCATCCCCGTGTGAGTTGTGAAGGCTGATCTCTGCCAAGTTGTGCTTGCAGCTGTAAGCCCGCCTTGGCTATATGAAGCATCTTCTGGTATGATTGGGTGAGATGCACAGCTGAAAAGTTTCCCCCTATTGGCCTTCCAAAAAATTAACCAGCCCATATTGTTGCCTTCTGGGCCAGTCTGTCCACTAACCATGCAGGGAGCCCACCCCATCCCCTTCACAGTGTGTTCCACCACCAGTTGTCTATCCTCTGTATGTATGTACCCATCCATTGTCTGACCCACATTTTGTGTGTACACCACTTTTTTCTAATTGCCTCTCTTCCTATTTGTCTGTTTCTGCTTCTGCTACCTGCCCTTCTCCCTCTAGCCTAACTAGATTCATCCATGAATACCTTCACTACTTACCCTTCTTTGCCAAAACTCATAAAGGGGACACTAGCTCAAAGTACCCTTCTGTATCCCCCACCATTTTATGCCTTGTAGTTACCTTTCTATGTTTACCTCTGCTTGCTCTTCTCCCCTATCCTCTGTACCTCAATCTCCCATTTATATAATGAGCAGAGTTGCCATTTTGCTTTACACATCCACATCGGTCTATTGACCACTCTGCTGAGCTGTGATATCTTTCTACAATTACGTGCCACTCCACTGTACATAGTGGCATACACTGGGCACAATAGTGTGCCTTTGCTCTCATGTCCTTCATGTTGCCTGTGTGCACTACTGTAGCACTGCTCCTGTCAACAGCACTGCTTTTCATGTTACTACTACATCTCTGTTTTCCTCTATGGTCCTTTTCATGGCATGTAGGTGCAATTCCCAGCATACTACATGTATAAGGAGTTTGCCTTGCATAGAGTGCTCCTCAGATATCAGCACTTGTCTAGCAATCTGAGACTAGGTCTTTGTGCAGACTTTTAGTATTATTAACATTGGAAGTTACCAGTCTCAAATCCCAAATCATCATCTCCTTGTGTATTTTAACATTTTAAGGGGTTTTTTGTACCTATTGTACTCCTTCATTCTGGGAAAATGGCATCTTGACTAGTAAGATTATCTGCATCCATCTGTAATACAGAGTACTTATTCACAGTATTCAAATCTCACCCCACCCCCACAGACAGACACACACACACACACACACACACACACACACACACACACACATATATACTCTACACTACTACTCTATTTTCATTTTTTCCCTAATTCAATAGTTTCCTTGCAAATATTTTTACATACTTAATTTTAATTTTCATTTACTTGCATATTTTCATTGTCTTCAAAATATTAATAAGTTTATTCTATTACACCCTCATCTATATCAGTTTGTACTCAATACTAACATTCTCTGTTTCAGTGCAGCGTATCCAATAATGTTCAATTTTTTTGCATTAAGTACATATTAATGTACATTCTTGTTTAATGTGGTCCTTTTGTCCACTTACCTCTCATATTTTTATGAATTCCTTAATTAAATTTCCCAAGTCAACATTAAAATAACAGTCTTTAGAATGGTACATAAAACCCTTCCTAATTCACAAAACAATCATAAGCAATGAAGTACAATCATACAAGACTTACCCAGTCATATTCTGTTATGTACTAACCACCTTCTCCCCAGTCTATTGAGCCCAGCACCCCAATTATGTGCCATTCCCAATGAAGAACTGCTGCAGTTTCAGCCTGTCCCAGAGCATTAAGCCATTGGACAAAAACAACAGAGTAGAGAATGGTGCTTCACGATTGTAAAGCAACCCCATACCCTGTCAATACATTGTTTGGCATAGAGTACTGAGCAATACATCCGTGCCTATAAAAATGCACCTCTGTTGCATGGAAGAAACTTAGTTATTACCAGCAGAGTTCGCTACGTTACAGGCAGACCTGCTACCAGTCACTAATCTGCCCCACCCCAGTACTGTGATGCCGGTGAATGCCCATAAATGAGAGCTCTTATAGCACCAGCTACCACATTACCATATTATGGTGGTGACCCTAGCATTGCCAGATGCACAATGGCATGTCTGTAATTAAGTTATCAATCACTGTTATCCTTGCCTGCTACTGATTAAGGCAGCTACATGCTGGTGAGCATGCTTTACAAGTACCTGCTGTAATTACTTC
The DNA here is from genome assembly GCF_019279795.1 of Protopterus annectens. Lineage (NCBI taxonomy): Eukaryota > Metazoa > Chordata > Ceratodontiformes > Protopteridae > Protopterus > Protopterus annectens. The sequence continues at coordinate 660,024,089 of NC_056727.1, read as the reverse complement.
ACAAAGCCTGCTGTAACATATCAGCTAAGTTATTCTGCAGCTCTGTGTAGTGCTGTCAGGCTACACAGTAATAACTGCCATTCCCAAGCAGAGTAGTGCCTGGTATGCCAATGCATGCCAGGTCTCCTGTGTGCCATTTAAGAAACTGTGAATGAGACTGTCCCCCTCTGGGGATTCCTGCAGTTGTATCATGGCAGTCCCTAGTAGTTTAGTTAGCATAGACTGCAAGATTGTCATATACCTCGTATCTATTCTTAACCAATGTTTTTATATTATGTCTAGTTTGTTATAATTACTTAAACTGCATATGTTTTTGTTTTATTTTTGAAGACTGTAAAATTGTTTTTAGAATGTTTTATAATAGGTAGGAGCATTTCTACCCCGGCCTCCGCTGAAAATAGGCTTCTGCCTGGTGAGACTTTCCCCATCATCAAATGTCAATAAATAAATAAATAAGATGCAGTTACACATCTTGCACCCTATATTAACGAATACTTGGGAATGCTAGGTAAATGAGATAGCATATTGTATTTCAAAGATAATTGACAAAGCTCAATCCAACTGCAGCCCAACAAACATCTTCAGCTCATATTTTATTTTCAACAGAGAACACGTTATCACATAATTCCAAGAAAAGAGTTTTAAGCATAAGTTCAGTCAGCCTTGTCTACCGAAATTATAGTTACTCTTATCTTTCTGTTAGCCACAAATGATGCAACTTACTTCTTCAGACAAAGGAATAACATTCACTAGTTCTAGAAACTTTTTATTCACTACAAACAAGGCTGGCTCTGTCTCACAACATACATGAAAAAGGTTCATTACTGAGATGGGTGATAGCTCTGATTTGTAATTCTATCACCATTAAAGGCATTCATATATTAATCCAAAAAGAGTGCCAATCAACAGGCTGTGTGTTTAAATATAAAAATCCCAGCACATATCTCATTGACTCCAAAAGCTTACTTTGCTGCTTGGATTCTCCTGATACTTCTCCATAAGCCTGCAGTATCTGTGACAGCTGCAGTCCTCATGTTATTTCTGTTTTTTTATGGCTGCCTAAGAGGTGCTCATTAAAAAATATAGTTGTTAAAAACAGCAAACACCCGAAAACTACTATAAGCTGTTAACACAATTTTGTAGCTGAGGTATCTATGGTATTCAGAGGGTCAACAAAGAAGAGAAAAAGTGAAGTAGAGGGCAGAGCAACTGTAAAAAACAGAAGGGAACAGAAAGTGTGGCGCAGAGGATGGAAAAATTCTATCGATTATGGTAGTCTAAAGACAATATGCCTTAGTCACGCTAAAGAGAAAAACTGGCCAAATGCACTCTGACATTTTCAAGAAAGGTGTATCCCTTTTGGAATACATACTAAAAAATAACAGACAGCTTCATAAAATAGAAGATGCATTAACCTGGCATTGAGGGGAAACGAGTGATATGCAAACTGAAGGAGATGAAAAAAAATGGCAAAACAACTAATTTATGAACAAATGGCACAGAATCTGGCTGAACATGAGAACAGATCATACAAAGACAACTGGAGGTTTACAGTAGTATCAGAACAAATCAAAGGGAAGTACTGTAAAGACTTTACGAGAACATGCTTCGGCACATGGACTGGACTTTCTATTGCTGATATTAAAATAGAAAATGCAGATAAAGCAAATATTTCTAATATGAGACTGGAAAATCAGCCAAAAAATACATTGACTAAACTGCAGATGTATGAGCTAAAAGAAGAAATTCTATTTTGTGAAAGAATGGAATAATTTTAAAAGTTGGAGACATAACAGTGTATGTGGATAATGATGTTTCACTACAAACATGAACCAACAGAAATGCTTTTCTTCCTAATATGACACTGTACAGAAATCTAACTTTGTTTCAAGTTATTGTATCCTGCATTACTTCAAGTCTACTATACAAACTGATTAAAAACCTAGACAGATCCTTGACAAGCAGAAGATGAACTGCTAACAAAAGAAAAGAATAATTGGAAGTGGGAGAATATGACAAAGGAACAAATGCAGAAAAGTAAGCTATGGATACTTCATAGGTTCATAGGTAGGTACTAGGCTATCAGCCCTAGGGCCCATACAAGCCTAGCCAAAAAGGTACCCTGGCTTTCGCCACCCAAGAAAATTATTTTCCTGTGCCCCTGTCAAGCAGAGCCACAGAAGTGATCCCCGGGTCATGAATTTCCCTGTGAATTTCAGTAGAGAGATATCCTATGAAGCCCTTTCCTGATTAAGCAAAGTATATGAAATGCTTTTAAGAAAAGTAAGATATTCCATAAAAATGCACTGGGAACTTTGAGGGTGGATAGCACTTAAAATGGAGAAGGATACTTGTAATGAAAATGTGACTTACACTTTGAAAAATGCTTTAAACCATTGAAATCAGTAATTTCAGAAAGAAAATATGTAATCAATATAAATGTAACATACTTGTATTATATTTCAGTGTTTACATACAAGTGAATGTTTCTAGCAAACTGGAAGGGATACTGTATTGCATGTCATCTAGCAAGACTTGTTTGTTTTTCAAACTACAAACTGTGCTATTTTGCCTTCAATGTTTTATGACAGTGGGGAAGGAAAGTGCAAAATGAATGAAAAAAGAAACTGATGCATTGTATTTCAAAATTAGCAGGTAATAATGTATCAGGTTAGCTCTGCTGATTTATGCAGTAGGTAGAGGAAGGAATAAAAAGTTGAAAAAAGTAGGATGACTGAAAGAAAGTAGATAGCAAGACTGACAACTGCAGAAGTAAAATATGTAAATTGCTAGCTGCAGGCAAATGAAACAAATAGATTAGGGATAAATTCTTTATAAAAACAATACACCAGAAACATTGAGTTAGGACTGGTAGTTTAAATGCAGGGGACTATACATTTGACATGTAAGTTGTTTACTGAATGATAGTTTAATTTTCAAACCATTAAAATCAGTAAGTACCAGTGAGAAAATAACTTTGTTGATATTCCATGCTATGTGGCTAAGTAACATTTGTTATCAGACTGTAGACTGGGATATTCTCAGCCTGCAGACTAGCCCATTTTGTCTCTAGTGCTCTCTGAATGTAGCTTGTGAATCTTGACAAGCTATGATTGATTAACAAGAATAGAGTCACTTTGTCTAGAGCGTTAACAAGTCTGACCTTTTGAAAATAGTTACACATTTTAGGATATCTAACAAAGTTATAGGAAATATAAACAAAATGTGCACTGGTTGCAGTAATGAATAAAATGAAAGAATGAATACAAAATAAAGTGACAGATATGCTAAATAAAAGATGATAGCAATATATGGCTGTCTAGCAGCACAGCAATTGAGATGCAGCTTCAAAAATAAGATATATAAATTTCTAGCTGCAGGCAAGTGAAAGAAATAGATTAGTGGTTTATAGCTGGTATTCTGTAACACAAAGGAGTAAATCAATATTTGTCAGACTAGAAAGAAGGAGAATAATATTTATACTACTTTTTAACTGAGTGTTATCTCTATTGCCTTGAGAAAAATACACATATAATTAAAATATTGTTTATTTTTAGATAGGGATGTTTGTTGTTCTAATCAAAATAGTAGATCAGGTTCAGTCTGGACCTTATGATACAAACCTTTATAAAGTAACACAAAAATGATGGAAACAGACCATGATGAATTGGTTTGCAAAAGAAAGACAAAGAACATATATGTAAGCAGAGTAAAAAGATATGCTTTCTTATATCACAATCTGACTTAGTCTGGAAAAATTAGTGGGTTGGTGGACAGGAAGAAGGAGGACAAGGTGTTGACTTATATTTACAATAGCAATGCACAGATAATGTTACAAGAAACACACCTAGATCATGAAGACACAAAAGGTCTGTAAAAAAATGGGAAGAATGTTTTTTTGCTAAAACAGAAGGAAAGCAAAAGAAAGAGATCTTAATAATTAAAAAGCCATCTGAATAAAGAGTGAGGAACAAATGAATAGACAAAGAAGATTTACAGAAGTGACAGGTTGCTGGCAGATCAGAAGAATTACACTGGCTGCAGCATATATTCCAATGAAAGCACTGATACAAAATATAAAGAATGTTATGGGAGAAGTTATATCATTTAATCAATGATATATGGTAGTGGCCAGAGATTGGAACACTATAGGGAATAAGGAAGACATCTTAGGAGGGAATAGATATCACATAATATCAGTAGTTGCCTGCATTAGGGCCCATCAAAGTAATGAAAATAAGACAAAATAAACTGAAATATACATATTTTGGGAGAAGCGTGGTTCTTGGTTAAGATTCGATAGATGTTACATATCAAAAAGAATACAGTAACTTGGTGAAAACTATGAAAACATACCTGGTGATAGTGTCAGACCATGCATCTATACAAATTAAGATTTCTAGACAAGTAAGGCACTGTTATGGCAAAGACCGGCTGGCATTTTCCATTATTTATTCTGAAACATAAGTTGTTTAATGATTGGGTAGGTCAAACTTCAAGTTAGATGTTATTAGATTTGAAATGCAATGGATTGGAATAATTGTACATTCATGATTGGAAATATGGTCACTCTGAAAGACAGCTAAGATATGGAATACTAGTTACAATAAGTATTTAGAAAGCTTAAAATGCGCAAGATTTACAGAAGCAAAAAGAATAAGTAAAACACAGCAAGCTGAGGAACAAATGAAGGGAGCTAGAACATCTCTGTAAAAGTACTTCGGAAATATGAATGAACAATTATTTTAAAATAACTATTTTTGATAGTAAGTTTAAAGCAACCAAATCATTGCTTCAAAGTCCAAGCAAACAATGGGTTGAAAAGATGACAACTAAAATCAGGAATAGTGAGAATGGTGGAGTAGACATGGACCCAGGAAAAACTATGACTGTAACGTTATTAGATGTAGAGGTTGAGAGTAACACGCAGGAAATGGAAACATATTTGACACAGTTAAAACTTCCTCAAATAATACAAAAGGGATATTAACATCACAAATAAAGAAAAATGTAACTAAGGAAGGAATGAGAAACTAAAATAGAGGGAAACTCCTGGAAGTAATGGAATTCTAATATATTCTTTAGGAATTCCATTCATTTGAATACTAGCATTTGTCCAGGTTCAAATAGGGATATAAATGTGTCCCCCCTCCATGTTTTATTTAACTTTTGATGACGCTATAGATACCTGCTTATAGGACTGTTGGAGATAAAGGACTTGCAGAGATGCTGGAGATCCATCACTACCAGGTCTCTAATGCAATGGTAAGTAAAACAGAGATCTCACCTCAAAAGTCCCTAAGACTATAAGACACTAATAAACAGACAGAGCTTCCAGACTTTCTTGGTAGCTCAGGGACATAGGATCATTGTGGTTAGGGACATTCGGGTTCTTTTTAATTGTTTAATATGTTTAGAGAGATACATCCCAAAGCAGGTATTGTATTGTATTGATAATTGGTCTGATCACTGAGTAAAAGGGAGTAATTACCTCTTTAGATATTAATAATATTCATTTGGCAATTAGCTGTGCTAAATAAAAGGATTTCCTGACAGCCATTGCCACAGGATGGTCAAAAGAGAAAGAGTTATCAACCCAAATTCCTAGGTCCCTGACTACATTTTTAGTTTTGTAGGCGTGTGTTTTCTGTACAATATCACAGGAGGCCTGTCTACCAAAATTGATAATGCTATACTTTTTAGCATTTATTTTGAGCCCATTTTTAGCAAACCAAGAATTTACTAGGACATGTTCATTCTGGAAGGTTTGGGTGTCACAAGATGTTTTACAAAACTGACCAATTTGCAGCCATCTGCAAACTTTGTTAACCAGGGTTCTTGTCTCTCTGCTTGGAGATTTCAGTAATACATATCAGAAAAGAGATGTCTCAACACCATGCCCTGAGGAAAACCATTACTCACTTTCATACTTTCTGATGAGGCACCTGCAACTCACACTGTGTGGGTTCTGTCTTTCAGGCAGTTTGTTATCCATCTTACTACACATGGGTCAATTGCTAAAGCATTTAGCTTCTGTATGATGTCAGCATGGAGAGTGATGCTGAAGGCCTTAGCCAGATGAAGATATGCCATATGTTCTACATAGTTCCCCTATGGAAAAAATAGTACAATACTATATTCCACTGAAATCACTGGAAACCAGTAATGTACAGCATAAGTTACACAGAAAAGCAGATAGATGGAATATACAAGGTCAGGAGTACAATAAATAAATAAAACATGTCATACTCTGGAGTATGAGAACTTGTTTTGTGATAAATGGTAACTTGTCACCAAAACCCAGAGTTGCATATACTTCATTTAGTACATTCAAGACCCTGTGTGTGTGTGTGTGTGTGTGTGTGTGTGTGTGTGTGTGTGTGTGTGTGTGTGTGTGTGTGTGTGTGTGTGTGTGTGTGTGTCTATATATGCCCACACACTTATATATATATATATATATATATATATATATATATATATATATATACATACATACATACACACACTTATATATATATATATATATATATATATATCTGAAATTTGCATTAAAAAGAAGACAAACAACCCCAAAATAACTGGGTGACAGAGGGTAGCTAACTTTACTCTTGCAGTGACAAAGACCTGCTATTCTGATAAGTATTATCCCAAATTATTCTTTTGTGAGAATCACTTCAATTCCTACCTCCTTCATCTTCTCACTTCTTCATAAACTAAAACCTACCACCCCTTCGGCTGACAGACTTCCTGCTGAGTTCCTTCAAATAGGCGCCAAAGCTATCACCTATCCCATCTCTATACTTTTAAATAGATCTATAATTGAAGGAACTGTTCCTTCTATCTGGAAAATATCTCATATTATTCCACTCCACAAAGGTGGGAACTCCAATGACTTCTCTAACTACCATCTAATAGCACTCCTATCCCCTCTTGCAAAACTACTGGAAAAATCCATACATAAACAACTACTAAACCACCTTCTCCAAAATAACCTACTTGCTTTCTGTCAGCATGGATTCAGACCTTCTCACAGCACCACCACTGCATTGCTCTCCTTCACTAACTCCATTAACTATAACCGCAATAACAATAGACTATCATCTGCACTCTTCATTGACTTATCTAAAGCTTTCGATATGGTCAATCACCAACTTCTTCTGCACATTCTTACTTCTCTCTCACTCGATCCTCCTTCCATAACCTGGTTCACATCTTACTTAAAAAAACGACAACAAGCAGTTCTCTGGAAAAACTCTCTATCTGATCACCTCCCTATCTCTGTAGGGGTTCCTCAAGGCTCTATCCTAGGCCCCCTACTATTTTCCATTTTTATTAATGACCTTCAAACAGCTATCCCAAACACTACCTGCATTCAATATGCAGACAACTCTACAATAATCTGTACAGCCACCTCTCAAACTGGACTCCAGTCTATTACCCAAAAAGCTTTTAACACCGTTGAACAATGGTTCTCTGAACGCTGCCTGCTCCTTAACCCTAAGAAAACTAAACTGCTACTCTTCTCACCAAGCCGAAAGTCTACCCCTATTCATTTCACTCTCACTTCCAACAATGGTACTCTTATCTCTCCGGATCTAACCACTAAGCTATTAGGAATAACTATTGACAACAATCTCAACTTTGATTCTCACATCAACAATACAATAAAATTAGTTAACAAAAAAATAGGTTCGCTATATAGAAACAAACCCTTCCTTACTCCACTAGCTAGGACCACAATAGCTAGAATGCACCTAATCTCTACTCTACTCTATGCCTCACCTATATTTACCAATCTCTCTAAAAATAACCTCAATAAACTAATAACATCCTATAATAATATTGCTAGATTTGCTACAGGATCCTCCTTCAGAACCCATCACTGCCTGAACCTAAAACAACTAGGATGGCTCGACCTCCCTAACCACCTCAAACTCCAACAGCTCACTATAGTGCACAAGACCCTTTACCAACCTAACAAAACCCCAATACTTACCAGTCTCATTATACCATACAATAACCTGAGACAGCTACGCTCTTCAAACAAACTTTTGATCAATACTACTAAAACTAACAATGTAGCAGGTGATTCACTGTTCTCCAATGCTGTTGGAAAAATATGGAATAAACTACCCACTGAGATCACATCTCTCACGTCTCTCCCACTGTTTAAAAAGAATCTAAAACTGTATTTCAATAATCACTGGCTATGCTCTTGTACTTACCCAGACTAACCCTGTCTCCTCTTTCTTTTCTCTTTTCATTTCTACTCTCCCTATAACACTAATACCTTTCCCTACTCACCTTAAAGCATTTTTAGCAAATTGTATGTTATATTTATTGTAATTACTATGTATGACTTTACTGTGTATGGTTTTACCTGTTTCATGTTACTATAATCATTGTTTAACGATTATATAAACCTGTAATAAATACTGGAGCTTTTCTCCCCAGGCCTCTACTGAAAATGGACATATATCCAGCTAGACTAGCCCGGTCAACAAATGTAAAATAAAATAAAAATAAATAAAAAGTAATAGTAAACCATAACTTTACTGCAGAGTATCATGCAGTACTCTCCTCAGAGAAGTGATACTTAAAATCTTATTTAAAACCAGTACCAGCAGTAATTAACCAGTACAATGTTAGTAATTAACCAGCTCAAAACTTCTGAAGGAAGTCAATATGGAGTTTCATTCTGGTCTTTTAATCCTAAAATTTCCCATCTTCAATTAATGACTCTAAAATGTTCCTAAAACTATTGAAGTCCAGTACAGATCTGTTAGAAATTAGTAATTTGAATATTAGGGAAATTAGTACAAGTAGACCTAATTTCAAGCAAAACAAGTACAAGTTGATGGTCTGATCACAAACAAAATTGTATATTACCACTAAGTATGTTACAGGAGGTAGTACAGAACTGCAAACTTAAAATCAGTGATCAAAGAATACAATACAACATAAAACCGAGCAGAATTTGAATACACCATCAAAATATGTTGCATCCATAAACCAAGTAGTGGCCCTGTAGAAATAAATTAGGCACGTAGTATACTATATGATTAATTAAATGGTAGAGACTAAAGCACAGAAAAAAAAAATAAGACTTAGTGCAGAAATTGTATACTTTACAGGGTTAAGGTGCTTGCTAAGGCCTACTTTAGTACCAAAAGCTTACTTATAGCAGAGCTAGTAAACATTCTAAAGTCAAAGAACTAACTCAGGACTGGTTGGCTGCATAGAATTTAACTACAGCAGAGCTATTACACCTTCCAGGGTATGATCTAAGGTTGAAAATAAATACATATTATAGCTTTCAAGAAAGTAAAGAGGCTGAATAGGACTTGAATAACTAGACTGAATTTGTCAGCATGGAAAGTTCTTATATCCATCTTATAAGAAAAGGAAATTAAAAATTGCACTTGTTCCTAAATAAACATGTTTACCATAGAAACAAAACTGAATCTAAGTTTTGGATCAGAAGAAAACAGCAAAGTATCTATTTCAGGTCAAAATATTCCTTAATTAAAATCAAGTCTTGAAAACCATAGGATTTAATGCACTATAATATTCTGAGTATAAATTTCAGTAAAGAAGTATTAGACCCACTATGAAATAAATGGAGAGTAATGAGCCGTTTAAATATAACAGCATGCACTGTTTTTTGTTTTTGTTTGTTTTTTAACTATGTAAGCCCGCTGGACAAATTATCACTTTACAGGGTGACATGGGAGTACTGTCTGATAAAGTGACTTGCTTATCACCACATAGGCAAACGAAAGTAAAAGGAATCAAACCTTGTACCATGGGCACATGAAGGAGCTCATACTTTTAGTCTTCTGTGCTAACTATCAAACTGTGGGAGCCCTTGAAGTAATATCAAGCTTCATTTGAAAAGAAATGTAATTGCCAACTGCTTTTCAATAACCAATACATAAATGTAGGCTGTAACATTAACATTAAGTAATTGCTCCATTAATTATATAATTAATTATAACCTATAATTATTATAAAATATAATTACTAATTAATTACATAATTAATAATATTAAATTATATAATTAAGTTACTAATGTAGAATTAACTCATGCCATGTTCCTTACTAATATTGTTGTAGTTCTCTAAGAAAGATGGAATAATGTTATGAAGTAAAGATATGATAATAGCATTTCTTTGCACTTGCCCTAATGGTAAATAACACCATATAATACACAAGTTTCCAAACACATATGGAGATGTGGGTTCCCTATATAATTTCGAAATACTGATATCTCAAATGTCAGTATTTTGAAATTATAATAGCGAAGCCTGTAAATTTTGAAAAACTAGAAGCGCAAAATTCAAAATCCCAAAGAACGGAGATTTTGAATTAGCGCTTCTGGTGTTTTGGTGTGTGAATGGTAAGGTGTTAGTTTGGGTATATATGTGTGTGTATGTGTGTTGGTTAGGGGCTTTAGTGTATGTCAGTGTGTGTTGTGACTGTGATGTCTGTGTGCGAGGGAGTGTAAAATGTGTGGGTATGAGTTACCTTTTTGTGTGTGAATGTGGGATCTCGGAGTTAGTATATATAAGTAGGGGGGGTGTGGAGGGTGCAGCTTATCTGTAGTGTAGGAGTTTATATTTGAGTTGGGGGGAAGTTGTGTGTATGTGTTTGTGTGTGCTGTGTGTGTAGTGTATTGTCAGGATTTTGAATTTCGTGGTTGTGTGGCGTTCAGGATTTGCATGCTTCGGCTATGTAATTTCGAAATACTGAAATTCGGGATTTCAGTATTTTGGGATTACATAGTGAATCTGGAGATGTTTATCATTCATTCCAGTGACTATTATAGGCAAAACAATAATTTAAAGATACTGTATAAGCCAAACATATTGTAAGACAACAGCTCCATGTGAAACTAAGGCACCATGCAAAAATAAATAAATACATAAATAAATAACTAGTTTGCTATTCACACTGGTTTTAAGTGTGATGGCTTAACGTATTTGGATTTATAATGCCTAGAGGAGGGAGGCTGTTGGAGAGGTACTCACAGATATTTCAGAGAAAAGTGACTATTCTTATAAAAGGGAAGAGCAGTTGGCAAACACTCTCTGTGTTATTGTTCTGTGAGCTTGTGTTTCTCTCCCCAAGTTTTTATGAGATCACATTTAGAGGTCGATTCTGAAGAGCTCACCGGCCAAACGTAGGTATAACTATGGCAGTCATAGTTGCTGTAATAGATGCATGTATCGCATTATAACACACCACAGTACCTAAAGACTCAATTGTTTAACAGTTTTCAGATTTGAAAGCAGTTCCTATTTTATTTTTAAATCTGTTACATTATCTATATTCCTCAGGATTCTCCAACGTCTGTTAAATGATAGTTTTAAAAAGATGACACATAAAGCTAATTAATAGAATTTCTCTAAACTAATGCACAAATGGATTAAAATCCTGTTCCTGTACCAATCTAATAAGATCCCTTGCCTAGAAAAGGGTGAAGTACCTTTTTGATGAACCAAGTGCCTCAGAAACAGTAGGTACAGCTACAGCTGAATAATCTGGCTTCAAGTTACAATAAAGATAAAGTATTTCCTTCTCAGACTTAAATAATGTCAGATGGCTCATGAGCTAGTTGCTGAGAATCTAAATGCCCAGAGTTTTCATACAATAAAGCTTGTAAAGTTTTGAATAAAGGTGGATTTGTCACATGGATTCTGGAACCTTGAGCATTTATGACAATGCATTCTTAGAAGAGACCAGTTATAATTCCTTTCAATCATATTAAGGGTCAGATGTTAATTATCATCTTCTGGGGAGGGGGGCAGCCTGGAAACTGTGAAGCTGCTTCCTTATAGCCAGCATAGCATACTATGGAGGCACTTGAAATGTAAGTGTGCACTCTTCCTCACCTGAAGACAGGTAGAGAAAGAGAGAGAGAGGGAGAAGAGAAGGACTCCTAAAATTTTTACATTTGTACAGAACCATTACAATTGACAACAAAGGTTGTGGCCAATGAAGGCTTAATTGTAATTTTCCTCAATCACTATCAATCACCATAAGGTATTGTCATAAATACAAAGAAAGTTTCAGCAAATGCTAAAATAATCTCCTCAACAAGTCCTCCATAGTCTACGTCATCTGGAGGGAATGGTAACAGAGACTTATACCTAAGTTAAAAGGAGGTACAAAATCTTCAGCTCTTGCTTTACTAAAATGTGCAACTCAAACAACTGAAGTTTTAATGCAGTTTTGGGGATGAATGCCTTTTGTACCTTAGTTAGTACTGAGGTAGTTACCTGTTTGAACTTAAGTTGTGGAACCACTGATTGTTGAGGCCTCTCAGGCATCAAAAGAATCAATTTCTTTTTATCGGTGTTGGGAGTTGCCACAACATATCTACCAAGCTCAGGGGAAGAAAACCTTGAAGATGAAGTTCCAGAATTTGTACATGATCAGCCCTTCTTCCTTAAATATAAAGTTTTTCTTTGCCTAAGCATCCTAATATGCACCAGTTTTTCATACTGGGCATGGTACTTTTTCCTGTTTTATTTTCAAAACAGATGGGTCTTTATTCAGTAAGAAAAGATGGCAGCAGCATATGCCTTCAAATTTGATTGGCTGGTTTGAGTTTCCATATTGTTTACAATCTCAGACATTGTAATCAAGCCACAAACAGATCAAACAATGAATATGAAAGTCTTTATGGGTGCCAACTCCATACTGCACTCATATTCATCTATAGACCAGGCCATTGTTAATAATTAGAAAAGTCAAAGGATGAACTTCATTGAAGACAAAAATAGCAAAAGAGCAAATGAATGTGGTAAAATAACTAAATGCAGAATAGAAATTTTCTTCAGATAAGTGAGTACATGCATCATGTGAGAGAAAATGGAGTCATGTGCACACCTTCATCAGTTGTTTACTCCAGTGTGAACATAATCTAAACAGGAAAGGAAAAAAGTTACAATACTTCATGTCAGTGTAAACTCAAGTAAGATGGGATATAACCCAAATTATATAATTTGCTGTCACGATGATTCTCAAAAAAAAAGAGCTGCAGATAATGAGTCAGTCCCATAAACAGTATTATTTGCAGATCTTGTCCTCTTACTAACAAACCACACCATCTCTCTAGTTCATTCACAAGAAAGATGCAAGAATATTCTCCAGTTCACATCCATAAAAAAACACACAGAAGCCTGTTGACATGATCTCAAATGTTAACCCTCCAAATGATTAACTGCAGTACACTTCATTCACTGGGAACATAACTCAAGCTTCTGTTCCCTTACATAAAGTTTTGTTCCAAAACACTTATCACATCCTCCATGCAAAAGTAGTGATTAGAGAATCAGAAAAACCAAACTGAAATAAATGCAGAGAAAAGCTATAAATGTTGGGTTATTTATATATCCTCTCTCTAAAGTATGGAGCCTAAACTGCTGTACAGTTTGATTTTTCCTTCTCAGACTGCCAGTTTCTTTCCCATGTACTGAAAAAAAAATAAACCAAGAATTCCTTTCATTCATGAACAAACGAGCAACCTGTATCTTGGGGCAGATTTTATTTTTCAAACATTACAGATTTTCTGTTGCCTTCTTTCTGTTCAACCAGACTTCCATGGATCAGGGATAGAAAAGTGATAGACAGAAATGAAAAACAGCAACCACTGAGGAATTTGTTTAATCCCAGTGCAATTCCTTCTCTACTAATGGAGGCAACCCTTGTATAGATACTCCTACATAAAAGATAGCAAACTATGTACTGTTCAGTGCTTCTCACGAGTTGCTTAATGTGCACCATAATTTAAAAAAATGCATATTTTAGTATAACAATGGATACATCTCTGCAAGTTTTAAACAATTATCACACTGTTACACAAAAGTAGAAGATCTATGAACTCCCTAAAGGTATTTTCTTTTCCTCCATCATTTTGCAATGTTTGGGAAACAGTATGCAGAATAATATTCAAGTAAGAAGACTTAAGAAACATCAAAAATTAATGTTGTGTGTGCAGTGTAGCATACTGATAAAACACCGTAAGCATACAAGTGTTTTTCTGCTCAATATGTACCATGAAAGAGAATAAAGGCAAAAATAATTTTCCTCTAGTATTTCACAGTTGCAGTGACAGCATAAACAACCTTTAAATAATAATATTTCATATTAAAAATTCTGTACAAAACAAATGTTGTCAAACTTGTTCTACAACATGCTGATAAGCAGATACTGTGGACTGGCCTCTGAGGTGCTTAGTTCTATTCATTTTTATTTGACTATGCAAGATTTATATCCCACATCTTAGCCTGATGAATACAATTGAAAGGAACTGTGTAAAATGTGCCAGCCATTTGCAACATTGCATCTCAATACACAATCAGTACTTGTTAATTTGAAAGCTGTATTCCTTGGAGCTCTAGTAATTTGGGAATTAGGACTAACACCAGTAAAATGGTACTGATGATGAGGATGTGGCTTTGGTCATAATATAAATGTTAAATGTTGGTGAAGAGAGACAATAGTACAGTTGTAATGGTTATAAACTTACTTGATGCTATAAAACTGCACACATAGTCCATCTGATCCCAGTGTGTGAACAGCCTAGCTTTTCTTAGATTTGAAATCTCAAAGGTTGTTCCTTTAACTGTGTGAAAAAAAAATGAGCAGGCCCAAATTGTAGGTGATACTGCTGAGTTCCCAGACCACAGCTTCTTCTGGCTTTTCCCAGTTAGGGGTCGCCACAGCGGATCACCTGTCCGCTCATGATTGGCAGTGGAGTTTTACAGTGCCAAGTTGTCAGCCCAGCACCCAACCTTCCACGGAAGGTGCACACATGCACGCACTCATGCCTAGGGCCAATTTAGAGTATCCAATTGACCTACAGCATGTCTTTGAGATGTGGGAGTAAACCGGAGCACCTGGAAGAAACCCACGTGACCACAGGGAGGACATGCAGACTCCACAGAGAAGGCACCCCAGCTGTGGATCAAACCAGGGAACCTCTTGCAGTGAGGCAACAATGCTAACCGCTGTACCACCGTGGCCACCCTAGTTCCCAGACCACAGCAATAGTGGTAAATGGGACACCAAGGAGGAAAATACCCCATAAATCAGCTCCCAGGATGTACACAAGCCACATTCATTGACTGTTCATAATGGAAACATTTGGATTTACTTCATTGTGAATTCTCTTCACATTCATTACACTTTCAAATCACAACTTTAAACACATCTGAGTACCTTTACTACAAACAATGGACATCTTCCCACTGCTAACCCAGATTCTGAGCCACTACTTTGCAGACTGCAAAACATATCAGTCTCTGCCTTCAGGCTACTTCCCATCATTGGAGTGGTGAGTCATTTAAATCCTACAAGATATGCTACATTTCTCCTTATTTCCTTGTGTTTATTACTAGGAATATAAGCAAAAACATATCTACAGTATGTAACTGCTTCACAACAATAAATTGTGTTTAACATACATTTTTACAAAGCATCGGACTGCAGTGAAACTCTATTGCAGCAATGACAGCATCTTTACTTTCCCATGCAACAAAAGAGGGAAAACAACATGATAATATTGACAAAAATATTACACAATTTACATACACAAAACACTTTGGAATGCATTATTGTTTATTTGTATAGAGACCTTCATCCCCTAGGGTTGCATTAATTAAAACATAACCATTGCGACAAATGGAGGGGGGTTTCCTTGACTTTAACTGCATTGCTCAACTGAAAGCACTCCTATTCTTGCTTTGGAATTGAGAGATCAGGAGGAGCATATCATGGCACTATTTACCGCACTAGCACATGTATTAAAAGTTCCCCTTACAATAGCAGTTCATTCACTTTGTCTTACTGTTCCACAGTTTAACATTCTTCTTATCTGATATTTTTTCATGTTGGTTCTCCAAGCTATTAGGTATGTTTCAGTATTAGCAAATATAATGCTAATAAGTTACTAACTACAGAATTAAGTCACTTGAATAATCAGTATAAGTAACTATAAATGATCACTTATTAAGCATTGACTGGTTGTAATTTAGCTAAGACATTTTGATAAAGCTACATAAGTATATATTCCACTGTCAGTAAGACAAAAGATCTATGAATGAATTGATTTATTGTGTTGTCAGCAAAGAAACAATTTCCATGAAATCATCCAGACAGCTCTCACATTTGTGTGCTTATGTTTTCCATATAACAATCTGTCCAACAATCCTGGAATTACAGCCATTCCCAAGAATTTCAGCAGATAATTAATCAATGCATTTGACATATTCTTTTTGGCCACAAGATATACTTCTATTTTTCCATAATAGAGGAGTTTCATGAACATTTTACATTTAACATTTTTCAAACACATTTACTAAATCCATTCCAGACATGTATCTAGAATGTTTCTCCCTGGGCCTCTGTTCTAGTTGGACTTTCACATTCAGCAAATGTTAAATAAAATAAATAAATAAATGAAGTCTCACATTTTAAACAATGACATTGGTACACACACATGAAAAGAAAAGAAAGCAATTTAGGTAGCACACTTACCTTTGGTGTGCTGGAATACATGTAGACTGTTAGTTCTATTCTCACTCCTGATGACTAGATTGCTGACATTGCAGTGCAGCATTAAGATGAGGCCACTGCACCCCTGAGCGTGCCATTCATTGGAGGAGATGTTAAAACCAAGGCACCATCTGCTTGAGTTGGTGGTGGCACAAGTGGATGTAAAAGACAGACCTCTCAAGTGTACCTCACTGAGCGTTTCTCATTTTAAGTCTTACAAAGTCCATATTCCACATGGGTCTACATTGAAAGGGCTTGTTACACATTCATTGTAAATAATTTTTTAACTAATATTAATGGGAAATAATTCCAAATCATATAAATTAATCAACATAATTTTATATAAATGTAAAATAGCACATATCACCCAATGTTTTGAGCTTTCTAGTTGAAGGTATTAGTCCAGTTAGTAGAAGTTCCATATTTTTCCATTTTGTTCCATATTATGACAGGTAATATTCCACATTTTGGAGAATGGAAGGCTGAGAACTCTGGTAAAAGATTCCATGACACCTACAAAAAAGAGTAGGGGAAATTCATCAATGCCCTGGCAAATTTTCTTTATAACTACCACTAAGGTCTCCCACGAAAAAAGGCCGCAGGCCTTGTGGAACTAACTCAGTCAACAAAGGATGAATAAAATAAATATTAACATTGTTCATTATGTTCATGTATTATAAACATATACTTTTCTTTTAACAATTATCACTCACTCCATCATTATATAAATTGCTAAAAATTCAGCCTTTCCTTAAACCTCACTCCTCCTCTTGAAACTTATTCTGCATGTATTACTCCTAAAACTTCCATTTATTTCTTTATATTTGCTCCTTCACTTTTTTAACAATCCAGATTCCAGTTCTTTTTATCTCCTTTACAATATTCAGTACTTCAGTTATAATTGTTTTAGATTTTGATTTCTGTTTTCTAATAATTACCTTTCTGGTACCCAATAGCATTAAATTAAATCAGAATTATGTCTGGACAATTTAGATCCTGTATCCAAGATGAAATTAATTATTTCCTTAATTACAACTATTTACTCCCCCAACACATTTTTATCACATAATATACTAGTAGATATCTATAATACTTCAAATAATATTGGAGCTGTATCCTATAACAGGAATAAAGTAACATATTTTTACGAATACCTATAAATGCAAAATACTTTATTACAGGTAAACAATTTATCCTAAGTTTTAAGAACAGAAAATGTTTTTGATATTCCTTTTAGTCTCAACCAGCTATGAGAAAGTCTATTTTGAAATATTCGACTTCTGCTTCAGTCCATTGCCTTATTTCATATGCAGCCCTAAAGTCTGATAAAAACATTCTCTTTGAAAACTGTATGCTATTTAAGTAACATCACATAAAACCACATATCTAAGTTTTATAATACCTACCTTATTCTTTACCAGCCAGTTGTAAACATGTTGCAGTGTTTTGTGTTTCTGTTAAAATAATTAAAATGTTTTGAAAGACATGCACAATAAATGATTATTGCTTTTTAAATTAAGGTAAAATAATCAATGTTTAATTTCCGTTTTCTGTAATCTTCCCTTCTTTCTTCCCCCAGGCAAATTAGGAACCTCAAACAACAGGAAGATAAGGTGACACCTTTCTATGAAGACATAGAACAGAACACGGATGGCACTGTACATTTGGAGGAAAAGGAAGCACCAGTGTTTGATTCATCTCCAGTAATAAGTACAGACATAATAAAGCAAACTGCACTCTAATTTCTTTAAAAAAATAAAACTTAGAATTGCTGCTGCAGATTGAATAAAGCACTAGTTCACACACACATATGCATGCATGTATGCACACACACACACACACACACACACACACACACACACACACACACACACACACGCACGCACGCACGCACACACACACCTTGTTATAATTCAGTAGATTATCAGCCCTTTAAATAAGATATGTACAAGATTAACACAGGAAGTAAACTATAGCACTTCACAAAAAGTACGAGGATCAAATTCTCCACATCAGTAGTTTTCCAAATCAAAGACTCACCTAATGTACACATACAGAAAATGTTTTTTAGGCGGTCCAGAAATAACATCTTGCATCCACTGGGGGTGACATAGAGCCTTCCCATCTTGCAGGATTTTTCTGTATTCCTCTTCCTTTTGGATATTCTTGGCCTTCACAGCTCAATGGCTTTAGCATCTTGTTAGAAGCAACCTGGTACTTGAGAGACTAGATACTCATATGAACCAACATGAAACCAAATTTACAGAGCTGGTGAATGTTTTTAATAAACCATTTCACAAGAAAAATGCCATAAACAGTTCTGTCTGGTCTTTTAATAGTAGTATTGGCAATTCTGTCTTTTGTGTATGTACAATCAGTGTATGTGTGTGTGTGTGTGTGTGTGTGTGTGTGTGTGTGTGTGTGTGTGTGTGTGTGTGGACACAATGATAGGTAGTAATTAATAAAATGTAAACAAATGTAGCTGTTTTATTTGATTCTTAATTTCCGTATAACCTAATTCCAATTACCTACTACTTTTTTACCATATAGCATGGTTACATGCAGTGGTGCCCTTATTGCCATACCTCATTTCCCATTACTATAAAAGGTCAAATCATTTCAGCATGTTGTTTAGTTATTACCTGCAATTTATGTTTATCATTATGAGACCATGCTCCACAATTACAATGCAAATGTTTAAATTAACTTTTTATTCTCAGACCTAGTGCTTTATAAAGTAGATATGATTTTGCCAAAATTGTAACATGTTTGCTTCAGAGTGAATACATCACAGGCTGCCATCTGCTATTACAGCTGCAGTTAGCTTCTTTGTAACCAGTTAATAACCTGATTATGCATTTAGGTAGTAATCACATAAGAAGCCCTGTCATTCACAGAATCAACAATTTTATTGATGCTTTCAGACAGAATCCTGCAGTAGACATATGAATAACACAAAAACATATTTATATACAAAATGTGGCTAGAATCTGAAATAATGTTATTCTTTAACAGATAGAAACACTGTATTATATGTAGAAAGTTGATATTCTACCCACAATTCATTAGTATGGTCATTTTTAGACCGTAGGATGAATAACTATGGAGGACCACACAGCACAATGCTTGTCAGCGAAGTCTCTTCCAAGATTTTCATTCAATGTCCCATGACAACGCAAAGTTTACGTACTCTGTATTTTCCAGTGAGCTATTCAATAAAAAGTATTGCTGAAGTGAAAATTGCTCATGAATAATGTGAGGCAGTGCCTGTCCCAGTTATACAGCCTCTAATGAAGTGCCACCTTCTTTGTACTTCAGAGAATTTATGTTTTGTTGTTGCTCTTCAGCAGTACTTAGCTGTGTTGGTGACTGACTATAATAAATATGTAGCTGAGACAGTGTGGGACTGTGTACTGTGGAACTTTGCAGCTTGTTTCTAGTCTGTAAGTCCAGGGTGCCTGATTATAGCTCCTATAGTTCACTGACATTAATCTGTAGTAGAATAACAACTGCCTGTTCTATTATTTATTTGTTAAATACTTGCCCATGAACCACGCAGTACACCTCTCAACTATCAAGATTTGTGCAGAATGTCCAGATTTTTGCTTTATATTTTTAGACTGTTCCTCATACAATTTGTCGTTTTCTGGAAAAATCATTGAGGACTGAAGTCACTAAATAATGACATGCATTTGAATTTCATCCTTCAGAAAATGCATGTTAACATAACTTCAGTTCATTAAAATAAGCAGTTAGGAAATTTGCTTCTTTGCATGTAGTTCCCTGGTAATGGGATACATTGAACAATTCAGTGTCAGAGAAATGCACTTAAAAAGTTTTTCCAAATGCAAACTGTCACACCCATGTCCCATGTACTTTGAGGACATAGAGCACTTGTCCCAGTTGTCCCTCTCTTCATTTAATCCAAATGCTTGCAGGATACTACTTTAAGTTGAAAGGATATGGAAGACCTAGCCTCCCATGAAAAAACATTTTCCTCTTTGTGGAAAATGAGTTTAGCAAGTAACATTTTTAATCATATTGCATGTCAGCAAGTTACTTGTCGGTAAAAATAAATATAATCCTAAAGTTATACATATTTCTAGAATGTTCCATACAATATTACTAACAGTGACTGAGTTAAAATTTTTTTTTGCATTTCTTGAATACATTTTGCATTTCCTAACATTTCTGGACAGTACTTCGATTATGCTATTCATGAGTACCTGGGTCCACCTCATGAAGCATGTGATCATAGGATCATAGGAGATTACTACACTATTGACCCAGAGGTCATGTTAGGCCTAACTGTTTCATCCCAATGTAAAGATTGCATTTTAGTGATGAAAGCCTATGTCCAGGAGGGTTGTGGGCTCCATCCCCAGTAAGAATATATGGTGCCCCATCCCCTCATCCAGGTTCCTCTTGAACAGTGTCATAGAGGCACTCTGTTTCACATGAATTGGTACCTGTTCCAAAGATGCAGCAATCGCTTGGAGATAAATCTGTCCCTCCAGCCTGTTCAGTTTAAGTCGGAGGCCATATTTAGGCCCCTGGAGCAAGTAGCCCTAGTCCCTTTTGATTTATGGATATGCAGCAAGTTCATTAGGTTTGGGTCTTGGACTGCTCTGTAGGCAGGCATAAGTCTCCCTAAGAAGTCTATATGATGCAGAGTATATTGACAGGAACTTTAGTTGGTCTGTGTAAGGCACATGCTGGAGCCCCTTGATCTTCTTTGTTAGAAACCTCTGATGTCTCTCTAATTGCTGCAGGTGCTTAGTACGGTACATACCAAACAGGGTGTTATTCCCAATTATGGGCTGGATAAGTGCTGAGTATAGGGGAGCTATAACTTATTTTGCTATTGAGGAGATGCCTTTACTAATCAAGTGTGCTACATAGAAAGATTTCCTTAAGGTCACAGTAGACTTGTGATCCCAGGTCCCTCACCCACTTCATGGGTACTTAGGGTATTGTTGTTGATTTGACAGTGTGAGGGGACATTGTTTGTGCTGAAGGGAATGATGATGCATTTCTCTGCATTTAGTTTGAGACTGTGACTAATACACCAGTTGTTGGTCTGCTTGAGACCCTCCTGGAGTAAACTGACATCATTTGGGGATTCAATTATTACACCTAGTTTGTAGTCATCTGCAAAATTGGTCAGCCACAACCCCTTAGTTTTGACCTAAACTTCTGAGAAGTATATAACCAAACAGCAGAGGGCTCATCACTGACTCCTGTGGCACCCCACTGGTAACAGGTCTACTGGCTGATGTGGAGTCACCCATTTTGATAGTGTGTGTCCAATTTGTGAGCCAGTTGGCAACCCATCTTACAACAAAGGGTTTACATTCAGTTTGCTAAATTTATCAGAAATGCCTGAATGTGGGATTGTGTCAAAAGCCTTTGCCAGATTGAGGTATGCTGTGTGCACAGATTTGCACTCATCAATTGCCTTGGTCACATTTTCAAAGAAATCCACCAGATTTAACAGACAGGATCTGCCCTTCATGAAGGCGAATTGCGTAGGATCCAGGGTTTGGAGGTCACCTATGTCTTTATTTAAGAGGTCCATAATGATACGTTCCATGGCCTTACAGATGAGGCTGGTTAGACTTATAGATTTGTAATTCCTCGGGTCAGTTGCTAGGATACCTTTGTGGAGGAGAATAACTGTTGCTGCTCTCCATTCCGCAGGAACAAAGCCTCTGGTTAGGCTAAGATTGAAAATGGTACTTAGTGGTGATGCTAGTTCATGTTTTAGCCTGTTTAGAAGACAGCCTGGGGTGTTGTCTGGTTCCATAGAAGCTGTGTTGTTTACCTTGGATAAGGCTTTGAGGACCTGCTCTTCAGATATGTAGGGTGAGGGGGGAAGTTTGGGGTAAGGCTTGTTGTAAGTTAGGAGGGGATAAGGGAGTGAAATTTTCACCAAACCTATCCACTAGCAGGTTTGCTATCTCTGTGGGGGTCAGTGTGTGTGTGATACTATTGGCCACTAGTTTTGCACATGCTTGGGTCGTACCCTTTAGGTTATGTATGTAGCTGTAAAAGGCTTTATGATTATCCTTGGCTGTACTTGCTAAGTTTCTCTCAAAGGAGCCCTTGGAGGATTTGACAAGTTGTCTTATTTGCCAGTGGAGGCTGAGGAGGGTGCTTTTCCATTGCTGGGGCCTTGCCTTTGTTTTCTTGGACAGCAACATTTTGTGTTTATTGTAAAGTTTGCTGATGCTGGATGTCCACCAAGGCAGCTTGTTTTTACTTGGAGCTCTGGCTTTGATTCTTTCTGGTACAGCTGAGTTTATACATTTATGCAAGTGACTGTACAGGGCTTTAGTGTAAGCTTCGGCGTAGTTACCACTTTCAGCTTGGGGTAGGGCCTGGAATGCATTTATATCTTCACCTAAGAGGGTATAGTTTGCCTTGGTGAAGTTGTTTAGTCTAATTTCACCCTTTGTGAGTTCTGGTGTTAGTGCCAGCTCAAAGCTGACTGATTTGTGGTTAGTCTTAACTAATGAGGGTCCGACAGTTGTGGCAGTGCATTTGTTTGACATGTTAATGAGGACCAAATCCAGAATGTTTGTTCCCCTTGTTGGTGTATGGACAATTTATTGCAGGGCTTTTGAACTAACAAAGTCAAGGAACTTTTGTGCTAGTGAGTTAGGGCTAGCACAGATTTCCCTGTTGATGGTGGGATAATTGAAATCCCCCATAAACAGTGTGTTCAGTAAAATTTGCATTGTCTCCAGTTTGGTCAAGTAGGCTTTGTAGGTGTTGTGGCCCATAGATTGGGATCTATAACTGGCTATGACTTGAATGGGTGGGGTCTTACCTACCATAACCTGGACCTAGAGTAACTCCATGGAGTTGTCCAGTCTAACTAGACGGGAGGTGAATTTATCTCTAATACAGATTGAAACACCACCTCCCTTGGTTTTCACACATTCATTTTGTGGTTCAAAGGTGTGAAAGGCATTCTAGTCTTGCAAGTCCAGGGCACTCTCTGAGGCCTTAAACCAACTTTCTGTGACTGGACAGACATCTGCATCTTCTAGTGATAGAAGCTCTTCCAGGGAGTGCAGTTTTTGGTTTAAGGTCCTAGCTTTTAGTACCATGACCCTTAGTTTGTTCTGATTGTACATTCTCTCCTGAAGGATCATTGCACAGAGTGACTATATTTTAAATAACATACACAGTACACAATGTGAGTATAACATGGCGTTTGGTGAGCATAGGTTGTCATGTCTGATCACCCTTTCAGTATAATGCAGATATGCAATGTGTTCTGCACAATAGACATATTGCACTTTACACACAGTATATGATGCCTTAGCTGTAACATCACAGTACACAATGTGCTGCTACTGTCATCATAATGCTGTGACAGTGCAGTATTATTGCAATTTACCTTTGACCCAGAATCTTTTTAAAACATTTTTACTGAATTATCACTTGTGACACTGGCAAACTTGCATTTATATAAAAGTAATCAAACAGTATTAACAAGTACACATTTACAAACATTATACATCACATATATTGTTATATACCCTATAATCTAAGCAACAGTACATAAATTATTCAATTCCTGCCTTCTCTTAAACCTCATTTCTCTTCAAAAACATTTTTTCTGTATGTATTGTTCCCACAATTTCCATGTTTTTCTTTGTATTTTACTCCTACCCTTTTCTAAATATCCCACTTCCTGTTCTTTTATCTCTGTTACAATATTGACTACTTCAAGTATACTTTTTTGAGATTTTGTTTTCCATTTTATAGTAATCGCTTTTTTTTTTTTTTTTTTTTTTTTTGTATTCACCAGAATTAAACTTAACATGGCCTTACTGTGTCTAGACAATTCTGATCCTGTATACCATCTCAAAAAAGTTATTTCCTTAGTTACACTTATTTGCTTACCCAGTATTCCTGACAGAGTACTATCTACGGAATTATAGTCTGCCAAGTGACTACACTCCCAAAATACATGTCCCCAGTATTTCTTTCTTCCCTAACACACCTCCAACATTTTCCATCTACCTAAGGAAAAATTCTTTGGAGTCTGCTTGGGGTATAAAAGTATCTATTCAAATACTTCCAGGCAAAAATCCTAAATCGTCTAGGCTTTGTTGCGTATCTGATTCAATTAAAAACTCACCCAGTGCAGGTCTTTCATTTAGGATTCCCACACTCCTTTCTCTTTGTATATACTCTGATATCAGTTCTTGTCAGGGAAGGCAATCACTAGCCTGCAATCCAAATTTCTTCTTAGCATCTTCCTATTCTATTACCTTTCCTTCTCTAATTATTTGTTCCTAATACCTTGGTTACTTTGTCAACTTCCTCCAGTAAATTCTAACCACTCTTGCCTATCCTCTGCACCACTAATTGCAGTCATCCCTATCAGCAGAATCTCATTCTCCATTTTCCTGTTCACCTAGTTCTTAGAATATTTTCTGCTAATTTATGAATATAATATTCTGTATGACTGTTGTTATTCTTCTTAAGGATCAGCATACAAAATCCCATTCTATCCTTATTTCTTGAATTACCCACCTACTTCATCGCCATCCCTTTCAACTTTCAATTGTAACTTTCTGCTTGTGTTATATATGAGTCTTAACTGTGTAGCTCTAAAAAATCCCTCCAAATCAAGTAATCTTAAAGCTACTTCTTCTGTTGGGAGGATCAACTTATCCCACTTAACTCTTGCCTCTTTCCCTCCCAAATAAAATCCTTCAGCTGTTTATTAATTACTGTCCTCATCTTCTCCTCTGGTTGATAAAAATATGCCTTACCTGTGTATAAAACTAAAGAGACTAAAACATTCTTATAGCTTGTATCTTACTATCTATATCCATAAACAAGTACTACAAGTTTCTCAGTTTTTGTATTATATTTTGTTTAGTCTCTTCACATATATCCTTAGCTACCATAACAGAATGCTTTTAATCCATAATAGAACAAGGTAATTTAGGATTACCTGATTTGAAGGGATATTTTAGAGTTACACAGTTAAGGCTCATATTTAGGTTCATAGGTAGGTACTAGGCTATCGGCTCAAGGGCCTAAGTAAGCCTAGCAACAAGGTTCCCTGGCTTACACCACCCAAGAAAGTTATTTTCCTGTGCCCTTGTCGAGCAGAGCCGCAGAAATGACCCTCGGGGTGTATTTCCTATTTCCCATCCACTCATCAAGATTTTTCTTGAAGAGTGCTAATGAGGAACTTTGCTTGACATAGATGGGTAGCTTGTTCTAGAGTATGGGAAGTCTCTGGGACAGGAATCTATCCCTCCAGCATGTCCTGTTTATTGTGGTGACAAGGTTTAGGTCCCTAGAGCGTGTAGCTTGGAGGGATTGGGATTTCTTTAGGTGTAACATGTCCAACAGCTCTGGGTTTGACATAGCTTTATATGTTAGGCAGAGATCACCTCGGAGTAGGTGATATGCTATGGAGTAAAGCTGGAGTTTTTTGAGACGGTCAGTGTAGGGCATCTGTTTGAGGCCAGTAATCCTCTTTGTGAGGTACTTCTGTGGCCTTTCCAGCGGCTGCAGATGTCTTGTGAATTACATTCCAAAAGGGGAGTTGTACTCTATAATGGGTCCAATGAGTGTCGAGTAGAGGGGAACAATGACCTCTTTTTTCCTGGATGAGAACCCTTTATGATGAGGTGTGCCAAGTAGAAGGATTTCTTGACTACTGTGGCGATATGATTATCAAAGGAGAGACTACTGTCCTCCTGGGTACCAAGGTCACTTATCACACATTTGGCATTAAGTAGACTGCCGCCTATGTGGTAGTTCATGGGTACAGAGTTTTTATCAAAGGGGATGACAATGCACTTTTTGACATTGAGCTTGAGGCCATGGCTCTGACACCAGGCATCTATCTCAGTGAGGCCCTTCTGTAGGATGTCCACATAATTTGGGAACTTGACTATAGCTCCTAGTTTTCAGTCATCTGTGAACTTCATTAGCCAAAGGCCTTCTGTGTTAGCCTGTACTTCAGAGAAGTATATACCAAACAGGAGAGGTCCCAGGACTGAACCCTGTGGTACTCCACTTGTCATTGGTTTGAAGTTAGATTTGGAGTCTGCACTTTTACAGTGTGGGTTCTGTCAGTGAGCCAGTTGGCAACCTATCTTGTGATGTAGGTATTTATAGGTTCATAGGTTCATAGGTTTATACTAGGCTATCTGCCCTAAGGCATTTATAAGCCTAGCCCAAATTTTTGTGGCTTACGCCACCCCTTATATGAAAAGATACTGTGCCCATTAGTTTGTTGTGCCTCTGTCCAGCAGTGACACAGAGATGATTCCCGGGATAAACCTACGATCTCCCATCCACAGGTCAAGATTTCTCTTGAACAGAGCCAGCGAGGTGCTCTGCCTCACATGGATCGGGATTTTATTCCACAGCATAGGGAGTCTCTGAGTGATAAATCTATCCCTCCAGCACGTCCTATTTATATCTGTGCTAAGGTTTAAGTCGCTTGCTCTAGTGGTTTTGGTGGATTTGGATTTTTTGAGGTGGAGCATGTCCATTAATCCGGGTTGGACATGGCCTTGTATGTCAGGCACATGTCACCTCTGAGCAGACGGTATGCAACTGAATAGAGCTGGAGTTTCTTCAATCTGGCAGCATATGACAGATTTTGGAGTCCCTTTATCCTTTTGGTGAGGAACTTTTGGGGTCTCTCCAATTGCTGCAGATGTCGGGTGAGATACATCCCGAATGGGGCATTGTACTCGATCATTGGTCTGATAAGTGAAGAGTACAGGGGAACAATGACCTCACTAGATCTGGATGTGAATCCCTTCATGATCAGGTGGGCAATGTAGAAGGTCTTTCTAACCACTTTAGCAACGTGAGTGTCAAAAGAAAGGCCACTGTCAACCTGGGTCCCCAGGTCCCTGATAACCTCTTCTGTGCTTAGTGGATTGCCACCTATATGGTAGCTTGGGGTTACCTTGTTTTTCCCAAAGGGTATGACTATACATTTTTTGGCGTTTAACTTCAGGCCATGGCTCTGGCACCAGCTATCTGTTTCTGTGAGTCCCTTCTGAAGGATATCCGTGTCCGATGCACTTTCCACTATGGCCCAGTTGGCAGTCGGCTGCAAACTTTGTCAGCCAAAGTCCTCCCATGTTGGCCTGTACTTCTGAGAAGTAGATGCCGAACAATAGGGGACCAAGGACCGAGCCCTGTGGGACACCACTTGTGACCGGCTTGGAGTCTGACATAGCGCCAGCAACTCTAACCCTGTGGGTTCTGTCCTTAAGCCAGTTTGCAACCCATCTTGTGACATATGGGTTTACATTTAAGCTGGTAAGTTTTTCTACAATACCAGTGGGGTATTGTGTCGAAGCCTTTGCAAGGTCAAGGTAGGCTGTATGGACTGCCTTTCCCTCATCAATGGCCTTGGTGACTGTTTCGAAGAAGTCGACCAAGTTCAAAAGGCATGATCTGCCCTTAATGAAGCCAAACTGGGTCGGGTCCAATGTCTGCAAGTCCCCTATATCTTTGTTTATGTGCTCCATTATGATCCTCTCCATAGCTTTGCAGACTAGACTTGTTAAGCTTATGGGGCGGTAATTACCAGGGTCCGTAGAGGCACCGCCTTTGTGGAGTGGGACCACAGTTGCCGTACGCCACTCCTTGGGCACGTATCCTGTGGTAAGGCTGAGATTAAACAGCTGCCTTATGTGCGGGTTTAATTCCTCATTTAGCTCGTGTAGCACACAGCCGGGGACACCATCCGTCCCATTGATGCTGTGTTTTTAGCTTTAGAGAGAGCAGCTTTCACCTGCGCATTTGAGATGTCTGGGAGGCTACACTCTGCTGGGATAGTTATCTCTCCTTTAGGGGGGGGGGTGAAGTTTGCACTGAACCTGTCTGCCAGTATGTTGGCAATGTCTGTGGGTTCAGTGATTTTTGTATCATTTTGGACTAATTCTGAGCATATCTGGGAGTTTTCACCCAGGTTCCTAACATAGCTGAAAAGGCCTTATGATTGTCCTTTGAATCCATGGCAATTTTTCTCTCAAAACTGGCCTTAGTTGATTTTATGAGTGCTCGTATTTTTTTACTAATAATGATCAGGGGTGACTTCCCTTTTATGGATTTTGTTCTATCATGTAATAGCTTTCTCCTCTTATTGTAAAGTTTGTTAATGGCTGGGGTCCACCAGACTGGACGTTTGCCCTTTGTGGAAAGAGTCTTGGTTTTATTTGGGATTGCCTGATCCATGCAGTCCTGGAGGTGTTCATAGAAGGCATTTGTAAGGGCTTCCGCAGCTTGGGTTGTGGTTTCCACTGTCTCAGGGGCCTTGAAGGATACCACACCAGTCTTGAATAGTGTGAAGTTTGCTTTAGAGAAGTTCTTCACTGTGGTCTTTTTTGTTTGGGGTGGGGGCGGGATGTGGATTTCCAGTGAGATTAGTTTATGATCAGATCTCACCAATGAGGGATATACTTCCGGTGTGGAGCATTTTGTCCCCATGTTTGTGATAATGAGATCTAGTATATTTTCTCCTCTCATGGGAACAGTGACTAGCTGTTCCATGGCATTTGAATTTATGAACTCCAGGAACCGTTGGGCTAGAAAGTTAGGGCTTGAGTAATGTTCCCAGTCTATATTCGGGTAGTTGAAGTCACCCAATATGATGGTGTTTGGAGATACATTTATACCCTCCAGTGTCTTCAGGAAGGCTGTGTTATATACCTAGTTTAGTAAGTTTAGCTATAATTCCAGAATGGGGGATAGTGTTGAAAGCCTTGGCGAGGTCAAAATACGCTGTGTGAACCACCTTACCCTCATCTACAGCTTTGGTGACTGCCTCAAAGATGTTGATCAGGTTCAGGAGGCATGATCTGCCTTACACAAACCCAATCTGGGTGGGGTCCAGAGTTTGGAGGTTACCAATGTCTTTGTTTATGAGTTCCATGATGATACGTTCCATGGCCTTACAAACCAGGCTTGTCACGCTAATAGGGCGATAGTTCCCACGATCAGTGGTGGCTCCTCCTTTGTGGAGTGGGATAACTGTTGCTGTGTGCCATTCAGTGGGCACAAAGCCTGATGTGAGGCTATGATTGAACATGGTGCTTAGGTGGGGAGCCAGTTCATTCTGTAGTTTATGTAAAATGCAGCCTGGGATGTTGTCCGGTCCCATGGATGCTGTGTTTTTGACTTTAGAGAGTGCAGCTTTTACCTGCGTAGTTGTGATTGCCTAGTCAGATGTTATGTACAGGGTGAGGCTCCCTGTAATGCTCCCCGCTACTGTTGAAATGCTGTGAATTGCTTTAAATGTGTAATATTTTATTTTTATGATTTTCTTTCCTCTCAGTATGTTTGTGTAGCATGGCACAGAGCACAGCAATGCCAAGGTGTGTTCACATATAGACAGCTGAAACTTGCTACACATCTAAAAATAAAATCTGGATGTAATTATCATGATTAAGTTGTTTTATTTATTTATTTTTATTTTTTATTTTTGTTTGTTTTTGTTTCCATTTGCACAGCATGGAGCAAAGTGCAAAAGAGCCAAGCAGTGTTCATACATACATAACCAACACCTGCCAGACATCTAAAAATAGAAACCAGATGTAATTAATTATTTATGTCTGGCTGTGTGGCTCTGCTCAGTGCTCAGCAATGCTCACAGGTAGTCTAGTAGTGTATGTGAAGGTATACTAGCTATCATGCTACCCAAATAGCTAAATGGATAGAGTTATGGCCTAATGTGTAGTAGGTCCTGGGTTCAACTCCATAGCAGTCATAACATGTCTGTAGTTTAATTTACTGTTTTTTTAAGTTAATAAAAAAATTGTGAAATATGGCAGTGCTGCAAGGTGTGATATACTGCTTAAACATGCTAATGTTTGCTAAAACCTCAGTTGTGTGAGTTTTTGTGCTGCTCAGCTCTGCTTAGCTGGTTTGCATGCTGCTAAGCAACATGGTGCTTTTTTGAATGTAACTCAATGACATGTAAGGGTGGCAAAACAGCCTATATTAATTGCAATAGGTGTGAATTCTGCACCATTCCTTGGAGTCTAAGCAACTGTAGATATGGCAGGTGGTGCTGGTGAAGGTGCACACTTTCGGGCACAGAGATAGGATGTTCAGGAGTCCATGGTCTTTGTTGGGTTCCTGGTAAAAAATCATGAACCATGCAGGGTGGTTTCCAGGGGTCTATATCATATGAGCAAATCGCACAAATTGCAAACTCTCATAATATCAACCATACCAGACCTTAAAGTGCTTTTTCTGAGATTGCGGTACAGTGAAGAATGGGATATGTGCCCTTTCCTCACTGTAGTTTGATCTCAGAGTTGGAATACATATTTAGCAGGGGGTGTAGGGGACACAGCCCCCCCACAACAGGAAGTTCAATATCTGGTATGTTCGATATTATGAGCGTTCGCAATTTGTAAGATTTGTTCATATGATATAGACCTGGTTTCCAGGGCTTGCAGTGTAAGGCGGAGGTCTGGGACTGGTTGACCAGGGAATTTGTCAGTGTTACTGGTATCCCTGCACAGCTGAGTGGTGTCACCACCATTTGACAAAATGAAGAGGAGAAAGACGGGAAGTTTGGACACCTGAGTCCAAGAAGCCAGAGATGGGAATGCCCCACAAATATCTAAGTAATTTTTCCACTGTTTACTAATATGCAAGCTGAATGTCTGCAAAACTGGTATGCATAATGGTGTGCTTCTCTCCCAACAGCTGCAGCTGAGAGGGATCACAATGTCAATTCCTATACTGGGCACTTGGCCAAGTTGCACCATGAGTGCGGTATGTACAGATTTATTATGCAAACTGTAGTGCAATAAGCAAGAAAGAGTAAATCATTTACTGCAATAAAGTATACACAATAAAAACTGTAGTGCAATAAATGGACAAGTAAAACTGTAGTGCAATAAATGGGCAATTAGTACTGTAGTGCAAAAAGTGAACAATAACAACTGTATTGCAATAAACAATAAACAATACCAATAACAATAAGCATAATGGTGTACAGCAGGATTGTGTTGTCATAACCATTACAGTAGAGCTGTATGCATTATTTGTCTATGGTAAGGTTGCTGCAGTTAGGTGTAACACTGTAATAGCTGTAGAATGCAAAACTAATGGCCTGCAAACTATATTGTTTAACTCATAGTACAGTCCAAGGCTGTCTCCGGGCCAGTATTGGTCACATAATGCTCTCTAGTCTGCCTACTTCAGGTAATAATGGTATATGAGTGAGGTAGTCCACTCCATGGGCAAATATTGTGTGGACTTCACAGACATTTATCACCAATACCAATAAAGTTTTAACCAGCATTGTTGATTTCTAAATAAATTTGATGTAATATATGCAGTATGGTTGCATTCCATGCGTGTTTGTTCTGCTGTCACTGCAGTCAATTATAACACTGTAATAGTTCTAGAATGCAAAATGAATGTCCTGTAATATGTATTGTTCAACTCATACTATGGTACAAGGTTGTCTCTAGGCCATTATCAGTCACATAAGGTTCATAGGTTCATAGGTTCATAGGTTCATACTAGGCTATCTGCCCAAGGGCATTTATAAGCCTAGCCCATAGTTATGTGGCTTTCGCCACCCCTTTAGTTTGAATAAAAACTATGCCTATCATTTTGCTGTGCCTCTGTCAAGCAGTGACGCTGAAGTAATCCCTGGGGTATATCTGCAATCTCCCATCCATTGGTCAAGATTCCTCTTGAACAAGACCAGAGAGGTGCTCTGCCTCACATGTACCAGGATTTTGTTCCACAGCATAGGGAGTCTCTGGGTGATGAATCTGTCCCTCCAGCACGTTCTATTTATAACCGTGTCAAGGTTTAAGTCTCCGCCTTGTGGTTCTGAGGGATCTAGATTTTTGAGGTGAAGCATATTCATCAAATCTGGGTTTGACATGGCCTTATATGTCAGGCACAGGTCACCTCTGAGCAAGCGGTATGAGACTGAATAGAGCTGGAGTTCTTTCAGTCGGGCAGCATAAGACATATTTTTGAGACCCTTTATCCTTTTGGTGAGGAACTTTTGGGGCCTTTCAAGCTGCAGCAGGTGTCTGGTCAGATACATTCAACGGGCATTGTACTCAATCATAGGTCTAATAAGTGATGAGTACAGGGGACGATGACCTCCCTTGATCTAGATGTGAATCCCTTCATGATCAGGTGGGTGATATAGAAGGTTTTCCTAACTACTTTAGCAACATGAGTGTCAAACGAAGGCTACTGTCAACCTGGGTCCCCAGATCTCTGATGACTTTTCTGTGCTCAGTGGATTGCCACCTATATGGTAGCTAGGGTAGCCTTGTTTTTCCCAAAGGGTATGACTATGCATTTTTGGCGTTTAACTTCAGGCCATGGCTCTGGCACCAGTTATCCATTTCTGTGAGGCCCTTCTGGAGGATATCTGTGTCAGATGTGTTTTACTATGGCCAGTTTGCAGTCATCTGCAAACTTTGTCAGCCATAACCCTCCTGTGTTTGCTTGTACTTCAGAAAAGTAGATGCCGAACAAGAGTGGACCCAGGACTGAGCCCTGTGGGACACCACTTGTGACAGGCTTTGAGTCTGACATGGCTCCAGCAACTCTGACCCTGTGGGTTCTGTCACTTAGCCAGTTTGCAACCCATCTTGTGATGTATGGGTTTACATTCAAGCTGATGAGTTTTTCGATGATACCTGAGTGGGGTATTGTGTCAAGGCCTTTGCCAGGTCGAGGTAGGCTGTATGGACTGCCTTTCCTCATCAATGGCCTTGGTGACTGTCTCAAAAAGTCAACCAAGTTTAAGAGGCAGGATCTGCCTTTGACAAAGCCAAACTGAGTTGGATCCAAAGTCTGCAAGTTCCCTATGTCTTTATTTATGAGTTCCATTATGATCCTCTCCATGGCTTTGCAGATAAGGCTTGTCAAGCTAATGGGGCGGTAATTTCCAGGGTCTGTGGAGGCACCGCCTTATGAAGTGGGACCACAGTGCCGGCGCCACTCCTTGGGTAATATCCTGAGGTGAGGCTAAGATTAAACAGCTGTCCTAACTGTGGGTTTAATTCCTCATTGAGTTCATGAAGCACACAGCCGGGACACCATCCGGTCCCATGGATGCTGTGTTTTTGCCTTAGTGAGGGCAGTTCTCACCTGGGCGTTGGAGATGTTTGGGGGCTACAATCCTCTGGAATAGATATCTCTCCTTTGGGAGAAGTTTGCACTGAACCTGTCAGCCAGTATGTTGGCAATGTGTGTAGGTTCAGTAATTTTCACATCATTTTGAACTAATTCTGAGCATATCTGGGAGTTTCCTCCTAGGTTTCTAACATAGCTAAAGAAGGCCTTATGATTCTCTTTAGAGTCCTTGGCGATTTTTCTCTCAAAATTTGCCTTGGATGATTTTATGAGAGCTCTTAGTTTTTACTTATAATGATCAAAGGTGTCTTACCTTTCAAGGATTTTGCTCTATCTTGTAGTAGCTTCCTCCTTTTGTTGTAGAGCTTGTTTATGGCTGGGGTCCACCAGACTGGACGCTTGCCTTTGGTACAGAGAGTCTTAGTTTTGTTTGGGATTGCCTGATCCATGCAGTCCTGTAGGTGCTGGTAGAAGGCATTTGTAAGTGATTCAGCGGTTTGAGTAATGTTTACCACTGGCTCAGGGGCCTTAAAGGAGACCACACTAGTTTTTAGAAGTGTGAAATCGGCTTTGAGAAGTTTTTCACTGTGGTCTTTTGTTTCAGGTGGGGCGGATGAGGACCTCCAGCGAGATTAGTTTATGATCTGATCTCACCAGTGAGGGGTATACTTCCGGTGTTGAACATTTTGATCCCATGTTCGTGATGATGAGATCAAGTATGTTTTCTCCTCTTGTGGGGATGGTGACTAGTTGTTCCATGGCATTTGAGTTTATGAACTCCAGGAATCTTTGGGTTAGAGTGTTCGGGCTTGAGTAGTGTTCCCAGTCTATATTAGGGTAGTTAAAGTCACCTAGTATGATGCTCTCATTTTCTCCCACCACAGGAACAAAAGGTATATAGATGAGGTAGCTCATGTTATGAGCAGATTTTGTGTTTAGATGTCACAGACACTTATCAGCAATGCCAATAAAGTGTTAATCAGCATTGTTGATTCCTAACTATATCTGTGTAATGATTTCCAGTATGGCTGTATTCCTTGTATGTCTGTACTAAGTTGCTGAAGTCAGTTATTACAGTACTTGCAGATGTCCCCTGCAGTCTCAGCTATTGGGCTCTATTCCCGTGCCTGTCAACTAAGGCATAACAGCTGTCTAGTTCATGTACTGTACATAAACATGTCTCTCAAGTGTCACAGTTTCTTATAATGCAATTAAAACTGCTTAATCTGTCTGTCACAGGATTACCAGAAAAATTATTACCTGGAATGCAATGTATTACCAAATCCACTTACAAAACACCTTGGCAGTTATATAAGCCAACATTATGTGAAACTGTTCTGTGTAGTTGTGTACCTCCATTTATTATTGCTTGGCACATACTGACCCATGCTAACAGCTTGAGAGGTATGTACTTGCTACATAAGCTATAGGAGAATTGTAGTCACTGTATTCAAAAGTGACACTAAACACCTGTAGAGTATTTATTATCAGTGTTTTCATGGATATAATCTGCAATGTCAGTAATGGAATGTTTTTCTGCCTCTTCTCTGTGTGGAAGATTTTCAATCCATATATATCTAGTCAGTCACTGTATATTAATCAGATCAGATAATGGTAGTAAAAGTAGCAAACTTAAACTCGTCCTAAGTCAAAAAATAATAAAAAATATATAACTGGAATATTGTACAGAATTACTAACTATTCAAAAGTAATCCAAGCAGGGTAGGCAGTCTGTTTCAGTCAAAAATCCTTTATTAAGTAAACAGACAAGTGATTCAAGTAAAACAAAATAACAGAGTAATAGTTTCCTCATAAGCTTTCTAACTATATATATATATATATATATATATATATATATATATATATATATGGGTCTAGGTTACAACGTCGACAGATGAGAAGACCGACAGCGAAATCACCGACGCGGAGAAGATCGCGGATGAAAACACCGACGCCGGAGAACACAGAGATGGGGAAAGGATGTGTAAGTAAGTGGGTGCAGTAGTGAATGTTTTGGGTTAGGGGGGGTTAAGTGAGTTAGGGTCAGCCGGTTGTGGTTAGTGTGGTGATAGTGTAGGTTATTAGGTTAGGGGGGGTTTAGGGTAGTGGGTAGGTGTGTGTTAGTATGTAAGGTTTAGTGTTTGTTTGTTAGGATTTAGGTGTGCTTGTGTTGTGTGTGTGGTTTTTGGTCAGGGAATTTGTTTTGTTTATTGGTTGTTGTGCTGATGTGTTGAGTGTGTGGTGTCGTGTTTATGAGCTGTCGATGATGTGGTGTCGGTGTCGATGTTGTGTGCTGTCGGTGTTATAACCTAGAACCATATATATATATATATATATATATATATATATATATATATATATATATATATATATATATATATACTTTTTATCAGGCAAGGGAGTGGTTTATTGTGCTGTAAAACAAAGTGTTATTGGTATACATGTTAAAGTCACGCTCCTTCCCCCATCAGTGTGACATTCGAGCTGGTCCTGCCCTACTTAGTAGATGTCATAATAATATAACCCATATGTACTTTAAATAAAATTAATGATGATGTGGTGCCTCTTATTTAACCAGATTATTAAGTCTGTGATTTTATCCAAGACAATATACTACATGGCTGGAAATATATAAATCTTAGACCATTTTGGCAATCTAATATATATATATATATATATATATATATATATATATATATATATATATATATATATATATATATATATATATATATATATAGAGAGAGAGAGAGAGCTTAGCTATATATATATATATATATATATATATATATATATATATATATATATATATATAGGGTCTATATTACATGAACGAACAATAAAAATGTCGAATAAAACATACTAGACACACTTTGATCGAGCGTTCATGTAATCGGAGACTCCAAATGTTGAAATTTGGAGTTCCAAAATGTTTTGGTCAGCCTTCCTAGTGAGTGTAGCGTGTGACGTAAACACGCTACACTGTTCGGAATGGCTAGGTAAGAGGTTGCTTTCTTTAATATACCAACTCCGAGATTGCTGTACATTGGGGAAAGGGCAATTTCCCGGTAATCACTTGTGCAAGAAGTCGCTTTGTGATTACCAAGAAATTGCCCTTTCCCCAATGTACAACAATCTCGGAGTTGCTATATTTAGTTAGGGAGGGGGGTGTGGGGGGCATTTTTTAAAAGTATGTGCGTTTGTGTAGGTATTTAAGTGTTTGAATGATGTGAGTGTGCAGGGGGTTGTATGCATTGGTTGTATCTATGTGTGTTGTATGTTAGTACAGGGAATGTGTGGGACAAAATCTTTCAATTTTGTATTTTTCAGTGTTTTTAGGTTTCGATTACATGAACGATTGATCAAAGTGTGTTGAGTATGTTGTACTCGACATTTTGATCATTCGTTCATGTAATATAGACCATATATATATAAATATATATCCATATACACTTTGCATGCAAAAAATTCATTGTAAAAATCATATTCTATTTCCATAACCTATTGTTAACAAAGATCGCTTTCGACCTTCTAGACTTCTTCAGGTCTATGTAAAAGAACCATAAAAACTATCTACAAAATATTATTATATAATTAGTTAGTATTGTTATTACACATCATTTTGAATAAAGTGGAAAAAAGAACAAGAAAAAGAAAAAAATGCATGATGATGGAAACAAAATATATGCTTAAATTAAAACTGATTTAACATGGTATTTAAAACCAACTGGAAGAATACATTTAAATAGAATTAGTCATGAAAACAATATGGCAATTGTTTAAGTTCCAGTGCACTTTTAAGTGAACAGTAATAGTTTAGCCCAGGCTTCCTAAAAAGTTCAGCTTTAATTGCCACATGAGTTCACGTTTCTCCAGCATATTCGGAATTTATCCTTCAAGATCACCCATGTCTATGTGATCCAGTATCTGGAACTTAAAACCTGCGTGTCTTTTATGAAGAACAAGGTGTTTGGTTAGTGCATTATTTTTACATTCAGAATGGATTTCTGCCAGATGACATGAAATCCTATGCTTAAGTTTATTTACAGTCTTGCCCACATAAAATGCATCACACTCATTGCACTGTGCCCTGTAAATTACTTTGTTACAGTCACCTCCTGCACTGGTCTTAATGATCACATTGCTGTATAAATAAACAAAATGTACAATTAGCTTCATGTCTTTTAGTGTTTTTCTCATATAGTCTAGGTTTAAATTCAACAAAACTTCTAATGTTCCCTGGTCTTAGTTGGATCACTTGTCTGTGTACTTAATAAAGGATTTTCAAATTGAAACAGACTGTCTACCCTGCTGAATTACTTTTGAATACTTAGTAATGCTGTACAATATTCCAATTATATATTTTTTATTATTTTTTTTTACTTAGGACGAGTTTAAGTTCACTACTTCTAATACCATTATCTGATATGATTAATATACAGTGATTAACTAGATATATATGTATTGAAAATCTTCCA
The DNA here is from genome assembly GCF_019279795.1 of Protopterus annectens. Classification (NCBI taxonomy): domain Eukaryota; kingdom Metazoa; phylum Chordata; order Ceratodontiformes; family Protopteridae; genus Protopterus; species Protopterus annectens. The sequence continues at coordinate 659,985,908 of NC_056727.1, read as the reverse complement.
CACAGAGAAGTTTCTTACACTGTTTTGTTTTTGGACCCACTATACTTGTTTAGTGGGTTGCTTGAGACTTCATGGATACCACGGAGATTGCTTGTTTTTTTTCTGTCTCTTCCACCCCTTATTTTAATGTATTTATTATTGTTATTTATTATTATGATTTAATATTAACATATTTTGTTAAACTATATTTTGGAAAAATGTGGTTTATCATTGTTATGTCTTATTAGAATTTAATATTAACATATTTTGTTAAACTGTTTTGTTGGCCTTATGCTTTAATTCTTACTGGCATGCTGTTAAAATACTGACTTTTATGTTATTTACTGTTGTGTTACACATAATATACATTAATATGTATTTGGATTAATGAAAATGATGTTCCATTCTGTTAATACTAACAATGGTTTGGTTATTACTAACCTTAACTTATTGCTATACCTCATTTACTACAGCATGTCATGGTAGGCTGGTTCCAGCTGATCCGCCTACCTTGTCTCAACTGTCCATGGCACCAGCACATCTGAGACCTAGACCAGTGGTGCCCCCTCTGCTGCCCCTGCACTATCTGTGGCATCAGGCAGTACCGACCCACAGGACAGGGACGGGTCCCCCTCTGGGAGCAGTGGTGGAGGGGGAGTTGTCACCCAGTCTGAGCTGCTGGTCTTGGAGCTGTTGCCTGTGCCAGATTGAGGGCATGCTGGCTGACCTGGTGGGGCAGTCTTGCCCCGGTGCCCAGCATCCAGCACTGCCACCCTGGGGCAGTGAAGAAGCAGTGCCAAAAGTCCCATGGGTGAGGATGTGAGTCACACTGCTGCCTTGTGGAGGCACAATGGACTTGGATTCCACAAAACCTTCCCTATCCAAGGTGTTCACCCCCCACATGTCACACACCGCCCCTGTCTGCTGTCTTGTCTGTCTGCAAATGCATTCTCACCTACCCAACTTACCACTCTCACACATACCCATGTCCTTTCTCCAACATTCCTCACCCACCTTAATGAAAAAAAATGGACACCTGTCCCCAAAAAAATATCATCCCATACATAGCTCTCCATTTCACACACATGTCCACTGGACACACATAATTTGGTCCAATTGGCTTGACAATGCAGTTATGTTGTCCTCACCCCTGTCTCTGGAGTTGAGAGTTCAAAGCCATGTACAAATTCTTTCAAAGTGCATTGTTGTTGCTGTACAAGAAATGGATAGCTATGGTTCTTTCCTACATCCTTCCTGCACATCCCTACTTACCTTTCACTATGTGTTTCCCTCTGCTTCCACCCCATTTCACCACTTTCCTGTATCCCCATTTTTCTTTTCTTTATATTTTTTAGTGCTCAGCTAAATAGAGCTATATTGACTATATGTATTTTTAAAACTTGTAATACGCACTTATAAAATAAACACCTGTCCCATGTTTCGAACCTGAGACCATTGCACCTGTGGACCACTGCATTAACCTGCCAGGCCACACAACTCTTAATTAAAACAGGTGGTTTAAGCAAAACATAGTAATTGCCAGTTACAGTCATTGGGAGGGTGGCCTAATGGTTAAGGTGTTTGCCTTACAAACACAAGGTGCAGGGTTTGAGTCTTACAATGGATATTTGGCTAGGCTTAAAATGGCTTGCAAGGGCAGTTAGCCTAGTACTAATCTATGAACCTATGAACCTATGAACCTATTAAGTGCATTTCAGAGGAACTGCGCAACACAACATGCAGTGCAAACTTGATTAAAAAGTAATGGAAAAAATGGGAGTGTACCTTGGACTCTTGTGCAATAGTACACCACTAGAAAGCCAAAGACATAATAGTGGATATGTGAGGCCTGTGATAGCAGATAAATATGCCCTTCAGCAGCAACATGTAGAAAGACACAACCTTTTAAGGCATTAATGGCAAAATACATGTTCAACTGGGACCCTGGTGCAGTCATACAACCATATAAAGCCATGCACATACTGATGGATGTAGAAAATGTATGTCACTGCCTGTATATGTACACATATATCTTGCAAATACACCTACCATAGCAGTGACTCAGTAGCTCAGTCTGTTAATTGCCTTGCAGACAGTACATTTTGCCACACACAGTGCTGGGCTTACATCTAGTGGTATGTAGAAGTAAATTTACAGTATTGTGAAGGCAGCAATTCATAACTGAGTCATGCGCTCTTTATCCACACAATGCATTTCAAATGACATGTCTGCTTTTCACTGATGGAAGTCACAGGCCTACAGGTAAGAACACACTTCACATATCCTTATAGTAAAACTATATGTGCATAAAACGTCACATCATGCATTAATATGCATTCACAGAGAATCTCAATGCAGGTACTGCAAATGATGGCCACTAATATCAGAGTGCATCACACAATCCTTCCAAAGTCACTGTGCAGATTATCACAGCTGCACAGCTAGCATACACATTGGAAGTCCCTGCTTGTAACAAGGCCTGCCCTCATACACGCTGCAAATTACTACCAGATTGTAACACATGGGCTGACAGTTGCCCAAATGGTGGACATATTCTTATATTTATATCCCATCTTACCCAAGGACACACCAATCATGTTGCCTAGTACTCTGTTAGTGATACCATTGCCTAACATACTTACCTTAAGTACATGCCTTAATTGGAGTGGAAAGAGTAGCCTCACTCTGGCTTTGCCTCTACAACAAGGCTGACTCAGCTCCCACAGTTACTTCTACAGCTTGTTTTCCTCCAAAGTGTTCACACTGTCTGCCTATGTCTGTTACCTGCAGCAGCTGCAGCCTGTACCACACACATCTCTATGTAAAGGTTTCACCTACAGACCTACCCTCTGCAATGATGTAGTCTCCTCACCCCAGTAATGTCCAGTACAACATATCAGAAAGGGGCCCTAATCTACACGAAGGTCTTATATATTGTACAGTGGTTGCATGTCATTGGCTGATGATAGTGAAAATCAACTGTGTTGGCTGCAATTAGCTTTTCAGACCCACAGATTAGTTTAGAGGCAATCACCTGCTGATGATAAGCATGTTTAAAGGGCAAGCAGCTAGCTATGGTGAACAATTCTGCATGAGACATTCCTCACACAGAGCATGCCTTTCTGGAAACTTTACTATCACCACATATCAACAGAGGAGTGCTGCACTTCATCAGGTATGTAACTGATTTTGTGTACAACAGGATGCAGATGGGTAAATAGACTTATGGGGAATAGGGATTACAGCATTAAGCCTGTCTTAGACCTGTGCTGATGACATGTCATTGATCTTCTGCTGTCTTACACCTACACAGGATGTGCAATACATCAGGGGCACATTGCTTTTTGTCCTTGTGGCACACTGGTCATGTTGGACTGTCCCTTTATAGTGGTGGTAATAGCACACTGCTATTTGTGTGGCACTGTTCTTATGACATATTATCGGGGAGTTGCCTGTAGGGGATACACCAGAGTAGACTCGAGTGTTGGGTACATGATCATACAGCAGTATCTGCCGGGGGATGAGAATACCTGATTATTGCTACTATCTCAGTTGTATCTGCACACTTAGTATGTTTGCACACTGTGGAGTATGACATGCGTGAGCAAGCAGTGGATAGTGCCAGCCATTTTGTCTTTGCTAATTCTCTGCATAGTGTACTTCCACGTATGTGATCTTGTAATGTGTTCTCCGTTTATTGTCTTTCAGGAATCTTGTACCCTAGATGCTATGCACCCTTCTCTGATGAAGAAAATGAAATTATACTGGAAGGACTAAGGCAACATCATCACATCCTACTGTCCAGGAGGAGGCAAAACAGGGAACAGCAGGCTGCACTGTGGGCGGACCTTGTCCGTGATGTGAATGGCATGGGCCTTCAAGGCAGGATATATAAGCAGATTCGACATTGCATAACGGACATGGTCAATGCTGCATGACAAAGGGCAACAGATGTAGCCAGGGATCATGCCATCACTGGTAGAAGGCCTTCAGTGGAACAACCACTCTCGGCCACTGAGGAAATCCTGGTGAACCTAGGCCACGTGTCACCTCCCAGGCATCCATCACACCATACATCATGGAGATGGGTGCCACAGTTTCCACAACAGAGGGTCATGCAGGTAGGCTTACTATGATCAGCATTGTAATACTGTAGCAGTCAGTGTGTCAGACTGTACATACTTTTACGTGGGTGTCAGGTCTTTGTTCTTTAGGGGGGAGGGTTTAACCTCAGTTGTACTCTCATACTCAGAATGTGACCAATACAACAAGTAACACAATAGCTACTGTAAATATGAGCTATATAAATGTATTACCTTGTTGTGCTGCAACATGTATTGGTACTGACATTACCTCACCCTCAACTTTTCACAGGTCCATCAGGTATTTGCAAGGCCATGGTCCTGTTCCTGGTAAGCATGACATTGTTTTGTTAAGGAATATTTATATTATATTAAAGTTAAGGGCCAGAATAATGCCCTATTTAAACATAATTTCATGTGTAAACAGAGTAGAATGTTTTTATTTTCCATTCTGCAACAGATACCTAAGGATCTTAGAGAGGGTAATCACAGGAGTGTATCTGAACAAAAAGAAACACTTTGGCAGTGACAGTTACCAGCAGATAAGCCTCCTGGTTTAAATGAGGCAATTACTCTAAAATGCCTTTTAAAAAACAAAAGATTGAAATAAAGTAGGCAGTGAAACGTGTATTTCAGTATGTTTGTTAAGATAGGTGCACTTGTTTTTTGTGTTGTTTTATCAAGTATAGTTTCATATTGATTAATTAAAAGGTAAAATGTACTTGTCAAGTTTTACTTGATTTACATGAAGTGGTTGTTATAAAGGTCTTGAGTTGAATGTGTGTTTTGTACTGAGGAAGTCTTTTTAGGATGAAAGTGGAGAAGACAAATGTTTGACCACAAATCCAGTTGTGAGTCTTCGTTATTATGAGTATTACTGGATTTTTCGTACACAATAGTGCAGGTATTCATGTACTGCTTTTTTCTTTCTTATCACAAGTGACTGGAGGGGTTGGTGTCTGTCGCCTACACAACCTGATGTTGGTGTCTGTTTGGATTCTGATGATGGTGGTGGCAACAGTGAGGCACAGGTGGGGGTGTTGAGGGCTGAATCTGTCACCGAGGTAGAAATCCCTCTTCTGCCTCCATTGTCACTCTACACAGTCAGTATACCCAGACATACCCAGTCCTCCAGAGGCCACAGATATTGGATAGTCAGAGGGTGGGGACATTGAACAGGAAAGTGTGGCAACTATGGCTCCAGTGAGTGTAGACACTGGCCATAGCCAGAGAGTTGGTGAGGTCTCACACAGGCAGATTGACAGGGGTGCTTGTAGGAGGCCTGCTGTCCATCCACCACATGTTGCAGGTGTCACGTCATGGGTCACTCAGTGCATGTTTCAGGCCATCATGGAGGCAAAGGCACATTCTGAATGGAACAACAGACATATGCTTAGGGTTATGAATGCAGCACAGTCTGACATCCATGACTGCCTCCACTGCATTGGGGACACCCTGGATTGGTTCACTGATGTAGGAGACAGAAGATGGGCTGAGAGAGTGCCTGTCTTGGACTGAACATTGTCTGTGCTGAAATGCATGGCTGGAATTCAGCGTCAGACTCATGAATGTAGGTCAGAAACCCCATCTGCTGACAGTCCACGTGGCCATGCACAATCATGATCCTGTAGTGGCAGTACATCCAGCGCTACAGAGGGGAGTGTGTTGTCCACACCATGATGTGGTAGGCCATGGGCTCCTGGTCCTGGGTGTTCCGGTGGGGGACATGGTCCCAGCAGACAGCAGACACTGTCAGGTACTAGCACCGCTTCTAACCTTGGGCATGGAGATGTCTGTGCAATTCCTGGGACAGCCAGTTCCTGTTTTCAGGGCCAGAGATTGTGAACTATCAACTCTACCACATACAGTCAGTCCAAAGCTGTCCAAATGCACACATATAACACACACACACACACACACACACACACACACACACACACACACACACACACACACACCACTGTCAAATGTAGTTCACCTACAGACACACATGGCACTTTTCCATGGTCCATCTTACCTGCTTCCCTTCCTGACTCACACACATACTGTCAACCATTTGGGTCAGCCTAGGCCTCATGCACCCCCACACAACACCCTGTACAAATTATGATAATTGTGCCACATCCCTGTCATCTTTGCCATCAATGTAGGAAAAGGAACATGCACATGCTGTGTCACAGCAGATGTATGCATCACATGCATGGGGGGCCTGTTTCATGTTGGGGGCACTGTCTGTGTTACATACCTGTCTCTCCAGCATGTACTATGTATAGCACAGTGATGTTGTATGCATGTAGAACAGGTGAGACATGTGTTACTCCTGTCATGGATATGCAGGATCTACACAGTGGTATCCAACACCTCCCTGAGTGGAGCCATACACATTCCTCCAAAGCATTTAGGAGACAGACTACACATGTACAGTTATGACATGGACTCCATAGGACATGTAATCTACATTGTATTGGTGTAACATGGAATCTGTGTGGTTGCTACAGTTGTACGATATGCCTGTATAGTGACATAGCAAGGGTGCCAATGCACACAATGATAGCTGTGATGACTGACACATTCATTATAGCAGTGACAATCTGGGATTTACATCCCAAGTCTGTTTGTATAGGTTGTACAATAGTGAATGCATCCCCACATTTTACCGACCAGTGAGAATAAAAGGCTACATTACTGTCTGTGTCCATAACTCCATGTGTAATGGCTCAACAGTGTGTGGTGTGCAGACACTACAGTATTTTGCAGGGGTGGATGATTTCCCATAGGATAGTATTGTGCAGTTGTTGGCAGTTAGTCTTTGTCAGTGGCTCAGAGAACAGCTGACTGGGTCTTAGGCCATCCTGGATAACTGTTGGTTCTGTGTGGGATTCTGTGACAGCTCCTAATATGTAATCACCTGCTAATGTACACAGTCAGAGGTCACTGACAGTGGCTGTGACTGCACAGAAGGAATAGATAGACAGGGTACGCCAATAATGGAGGATGTGAACTCCACTGGTGATTTGTGTCACTGCAGCATAGGTCTCCCAATGCTATCTTCCCAGAGTATGACCTTCAGACACCTGCCTACCCTTGGCTGATATAACACTCTGTACATGATGTACAAAGTTTTCTAGAAGGCCTGTTGGCCTAATAATGATATACACCTTGCCAGGCCATGGTTGGTGGAGTGAGACATATGTCCGACATCCATTGCATAGTGTAACAGTCAATGGGCTCTGCCGATTACAGCTGGTAGTCATGATCTAGCCTTGAGCAAAAGTAACAGTGTTCGATCCAGTGTCAGTAGGTGTACAACAGTGTCAGTGCTCATATCCATGCTAACTCCTATCATGGCATTTCAAGTGACATGACTCAGAGATCTGGGGACACCGCTTGGCACTACGTGCTAGTTGGCCTCTGTGCAAGTAAGTATTGCAGTTGCTTCCAGCATGTTGCAAGAAGACAGCCATGCAAGCTGTCTATACAGAGCACAGACAAACATGTTTGGGAAGTGTAATATGTACACACTATGTTGTTTAGTTATGCTGTGGCTTACTTCCCCAAAGGATGGTCCAGGTCCTTACCTACAATGCCCTGCAGCAGTGCCATGGCAACCCCACATGAGGAACCAATGTAGTGCATCATGTGTTTACCAATATGGGTGACCAGTACAGCCCCCCAATGTGAAGTCCTCCCTGGTGGGATCTGGCCACAGATCAGTCTCCATAGAACTACCGGCATGTACCCTCCTTGCAGACAATACAGATATATATGTCAAGACAGCCATTTGTTACCTACTGTGGGATGGTTGACATAACATGACTGCACCTCCCCCTTCAGATGGGACAGGCAAGTATGCAGAGCTCTACACCCATGCAATAAATCAGCAGCATTACAACTTCATGAACTCAGCTGTACGTGACAGGAGGTACACAAGCTCATCATGACTCAGCAAACCTGACTGGTGGACAATTGCCATCAGCATGTTGTACAATAACAGGTGGAAAGTGCTGTGTGACAGTTGGGATGAGGGTGCCCCACCCCCCCAACATGGAGGCACTACCTCCTCAGCTAAAAAAAGCACATAGTGTTGTGATGTTGTGCAGACACGGTAAGTGACAAAAGTAGCCATCCACAGAAAGAACCACAACACACAGTATAGTTACATGTGTAACCTCAAAGGACAGGCCCAGATTGTCGGTGACCTCATATATCATGATGCCACATATGATGGTTCTGCACTCATACCTAACCTGTACACCGACACTGTCTGTGTCAATTGCACTCCTTTGTCCCCACCACATGTGACACATGACATTCCTACTACCTGTCCCATAACTTCCATACTTACAGAGCAGTTGGTAACTGGTCTCTCATTGGAAGATACACAGCATCTATTTCACATGCTAACATTCCAGGCTGCATACCACATGTGATCTGACAAGGATTACTAATACCATTGGGAAACTCTTGCAATCATACTGACACTACTGGCTGCACACCAGTTGAGTGGACAATGGCAAGGGTTATACCCTTGCCAGAGGTGCTGCATCCACTGACCAACATAACTATACATCTCTTTGTCTGAGTATCCATATCTGTATGCCCATAGGGGCGATCATCATGGAGCTGATCAGCACATGTATATGTGTTCTACAAACAGTTGACTGTACACAGTTTGGATGTGTGACAGGGGGAGCATGACTGTTGTACGTGGTAGACATTTCTGAGGCAGTCACCAAGCACCTGGGTGAGGGTACATCAAGGCATACAACCCATAGACTGAGCCAAGCCATCTAACTACATCCCCCACTCAGGCAACATTTACAACGCACCCACTTAGACATCTATGATACTGTCATTGTAGGGGTCACTAAGTGGCCCATTGCTGGCACACATACATGACATAGGGGCATCCACCTCCAATAGCTGATCTGTAAGCAGCAGTGCTCAACAGGGTACAGTCCTGGGTCCTCTACTTCTTGGAATCCATTCAACTAGAATACATGCAACTACTGACTAACAGTGACTAACAATGTTGGCTGATGCCTGAAAATTGTTAGCACTCATAGAGTCACTGTGATATGTGTCACTATCCCACAAGAGGGTATTGCAAACACATGCCTTGACATACTAATAACCATAAACTCCATGCAACTATATAAGTAGTATAATTTCCATCAGTTAGACCTAAGTACCCGGCAAGTACCACATCATCGTAACATGTGATGTACACACTCAGGGGTGAACAAACTGAGCACACAGACCTGACCACACAGGTTTGCACCTAATGTGCCTCAGATCACCATATCTGTACAGTGATATGGAAGGAATCATATGGCATAGCTGAGGCCACAGTCACCTGTACGTAACATACTCATAAACTCCAAGTACTCTTCCCTCAACATACCAATATTTGAGTGCAATGGCCATTTGGTGATGTAACTTTCCAAGCAGTACTGGTAATTGCATACAACAGTATGGTCCCTCACAAGGACACTTCACGTCTTCAATATATGTTCAATGGGGATCGTCTGAAATGAGTGTCATTGTCATCTGTGGCATATAGACTACTCAGAGGTGATCTGTGCCTTGCATACAGGGCAATGTGTGACCCTGCTTGACTGCATATTCTGCCTATCTGTAGAAGGCATAGTACCTTAACCTCGTATGTGACATTAGTACTACATGCTTGTGGGAGAGATTTGTCTAGCAGACTTAAACACGCCCTTGAAACAGAACCCTGCCTAATGGTACACAGAGCACCTCAGTGCACCTCAGTGCATGCCATCTATATGATTGGCTGGGAGACCATCATCTCAACACAGGGTGTCTGCCTGTGCCCCTCTTGGACTGGGGCAATATGTGCTGATCCTGTAACTACGGGTATAAAGATATCTATGATTGTGAAGGGTGTATGGCCATTATGCTAGTGAAGTTCAAACATCCTATGGCTCCATAACATGATGTAAAATACTCTAACAGGCATATACACAAATATGGCTACATTGAGGCTAGTACCACTTCCAATCACTGCATACAGGACACACCAAAGCACGCACGTAGGGCAAGTTGGCTATATGTAGATGAGAACACTTACCTATGTAATGGTACGCAATACAGATCACAGTACATGTTGCCTGCAACACACCACATGTCTGCTAGTACTATAAGTTCAGGAAATACTATGCTTGATGACATCAGCAGACCTTGTGGTCAGTCCTTTGGGGGCCACATCACATGCTACAAATATAATACTGTAAAGCCCTACCTATTGCTAAGTTACCAAGGTGATCATATTTATGCTATCTGGACATACACATGCACCAAGTAGCCTGGAGTGAGATTAGAACCCCTACATATCTATTCTTACACACTACAGATCACAGTATTTATCACATGCTCCACAGCTTAAGTCTTATACTGCACTGTCAGTTGGTAGTCCTAAGGTGGATGACATCATCAGACCTTGTAGAAAAGGGCAGTTTGGAAGCCAGCAGCACGTTACAGGGCCAAAAAGTGCATAGCCACTGCAGGTGGCTAACCCAGGAGGACATGGCAGTTGTTTTGCAGGGATACACACACACACACACACACACACACACACACACACACACACACACACACACACACACACACACACACACACACACACATATGCACCAAGTAGCCTGGGGTGAGATTAGAACCCCTACCTATCCAGTCTTATTCACTATAGATCATAGTACTTATCACACACACCACAGGTTGAGTCTGTTGTATATGTGATTGCAGGCACAGTACTTGTGCATTACACAAACTAGGCTTGTGTTGAACAGCATCTGTGGCTTGCAGAGTGATATTGCTTCATACTGTTATCTGCATCTAGTACCTTAGCAGTGAGATAACTGTTATTATTCTAGTTATGTGTACATTTACCAGTATGGCCATATGTGGCTGCCTGCAGTTAGATAAACAAATCTGTGGGCAGGAACAACATGCCCTTTCCATGCATGCGTTCACAACGTTATACATTACACCACATGCTCACCTGCATCTCTCTATGTGGTGACATCCAGCAGTCACAGGGATCTGTAGGTAATTGGATTATGTACTGTTGCACTCTTAGTTTGGATCCTTTGAGCAACAGTATGGATGTGTGATAGTGCAGATTTACTCACCATTATTAGGATATGTAGGACAATACAGACATCCACACACATATTTATGTAACTTAACAGGGATGCATATATAAATGTAGCTCTGTGTGTGTGTCTGTGTGTGTGTGTGTGTGTGTGTGTGTGTGTGTGTGTGTTATGTAGATATACGAGGAGAGTCTATGTATCATTGTGAGATATATATATATATATATATATATATATATATATATATATATATAAAACTATATAGATCAGTATATATTTATTTGATACTACATAGTGATAGATATAGTATGTATGCGAGAGAGAGAGAGAGATAGTGACTGATGGATATCTATGTGTATATGTCTATATGTATAGACATAGCTATACATAACAGGTCATTCTGATGATGGAGCAACAGAATTGCACTCATTTTAACTAAGTGTTTAGGCATGCCCGGTGGGACTGCCAGTAGTTATAAAGTGACTCACTCCAGACCACACCTACCCCTACTCCAGTCTGGGATTTTGTGTGTTACACACCATACCTCTCAACTCTCCAGAGTTTCGCAGAGGGTCCAGAGTTTTGGCTCATAATTTTGGGCTGTTCCTTATAAAATTTGTGGTTTTCTGGCAAATTACTTGGATGAACTAAGGACTGCAGTCAGTAAATAATGACATAAAATTGAGTTTCTAACTTCAAATCTTTCAGAAAAATGTCTATTGAAACAAACCCTGTTATTCTAGCAACTTTTTACATTTATGAGAGCAGTATTTAAAAATATTTTCCCCCATTTTGTTGGGCTCTGTCCAGATTTCTTGCACTAAGAGGATGAGAGGTATGTTACAGAGATCGATATTTTCCTGTTTCTGCAGTACTGCACTTCACTCAAAATATCCACGACATTCCCCAGCTGTCTGCTGTACTTAATATGTACATGAGGTTTTATTTATTTTTATTTATTTATTTACAGTTTGTTTACCGGGATAGTCCATTGGGCCAATAAGAGCCCGTTTTCAATGGAGTTCCAGGGAGAAAAGCTCCATGACAATAGTATACAATGAAGACAATGCATTCACATTTTGTAATACTGGTGGAGAACGAAGGTATTACATATTGTAAAAATGTACAGTTTACAGTGGCAATTCAGTTAAAAAAATAAGAAAAACAGTACATATTCAGTTGAAAAATACACACACACACACACACACACACACACACACACACACACACACACACATATATATATATATATATATATATATATATATATATATATATATATATCAATTAAAAAAATAAGAAAAACATTAGTACATATTCACAGATAGATTTGTTAACACACTAGAAATATAACACAGGTGGCAAAAGAGTTTCACATGTAATCTTAGCAGAGGTATAGTAGGATAGGGGGATAAGAGGGGTTAAATGCTGATGTAAGAGAAAGTAGTGTAAGAGTAAATAAGTGAAAAGAAAGGTGTAAGAGTAAATAAGTGAAAAGGAAGGTGGTTAAGAGTCAGTGTAGCTCAGTATGATGAATGAGAAGACAGAGTGGAGGAGTGTGAGAAACGAGGAATAATGTAGAGTTGAGTCATGTGGGGTGAGAACAGGAACATTCCCAGAGGGTTGCGAGATGGGAATGAAGCAGGGTCTTAAAGGTAGAGTGGTTGTGGGTAGTACAAATAAGTGGTTGCAGGGAGTTCCAGAGGTGAGCAAGGGAAAAGGATAGTAGGTGTTTGCCTGGTGGGTGAGCAGGCTTGTGCAGTTCAAGCAAATTCTGGTTATTGGATCTTAGAAATCTATGGGGTAGATGCATTTTGAGAGAGGAGACAAGGGAGGGACAGAGAGAGGGATTGAAGATTTGTTTGTGCGCATGAGTGAGTTAAATATAGGTAAGATGGTTGGGTAGTTCTAGCCAATTTAGTTTGTGTAGGGCATTGCAGTGTGGGAGGAGGATTTGTAGCCAGTAGTAAACGTAGGCATTTTGTTATAACAGGAGGATAGTTTTGTCTTTAGAGAAGATTGAAGGTTAGTAAGAAGTGGGGCACCAAATAAGAGGGGAGGAATGAGGTAGGTGTTAGAAATAACAAACTTAGTAGAGAGAGTGAGATAGCAGTTGTAGCAGTAAAGTATGCCGAGTTTCTGGTGGGTTTTCTTTATATTAGCTTCTAGGTGGGTATCATATTTTAACTTTTCATCAATAAGGACTCCTAGAAGCTTTGCATGGAATACTACCTTGAGAGAGGTATTGTTTTGGCTAGTAATGGAGAATGAGTTTTCGTCTATAGTGGTACTTTTCGAAGAAGTAAATATCATGATTTTATTTTTTGATGCATTGAGTGCTAGATGGTTATCTAACATCCAGTGTTCAGCAGAAGAGAAAGCATCCTGAGTTCATTTTAAGACAGCGGAGGTGGAAGTGGCAGAACAGATGATCGCAGAGTCATCTGCGTATTGAATAAGTTTAGCATTAGGAATGTTCTGGTGGAAGTCATTTATGAAAATGTTGAACAGTAGGGGACCTAATATGGAACACTGGGGTACAACTGTAGGAGTATTAAGGAAGGAGGAGGTGGCTTTTTCCCATTTGACAGCTTGTTGCCTGTTGGAGAGGTAACTAGAAAACCAGCTAATAGAATACTAGGATAGATTTAGATTAGTGAGTTTGAACAGGGGAAGGTTGTGGGAGATAGTATCAAAGGCCTTGGATAAGTCCAGAAGGAGGGTAGACATTAGGCAGCCGGAGTCCTGAGCTTTATTGACAGTTTCAAGAAGGAGAGGAGAGCAGTGGTGGTATTGTGGCCAGGTCTAAATCCATGTTGTGTGGGGGTAAGCAGATGGCTGTCTATGACGTAGGGTAAAAGTTGTAGTTTTTGTTTTTGGACCCACTACACTTGTTTAGTGGGTTGTTTTGAGACTTCAGGGATACCACGGAGATTACTTGTTTTTTGAATGCACTTTTCTAGAACATTTGAGACGGGATAAGATGGTGATTGGCTGGAAATTGTGAATGTCGTTGTTGTTGCCCCCTTTATGAAGGGAAATGATAAAGGCCTTTTTCCAGAGATGGGGTACATAGCTTTCTTGGATTGTTTGGTTTACTAGAATGGAGACGGGGAAGGCGATGGCATCAGCAGCTATTTTTAGGAAGAAGGAAGGTCATCAGGGGCATTTGAGCATGGTTTCAATTTCCGAAGGAGATTTTTTATGGTGGAGATAGGGATGGGTCTGATAGTAAAGGAAGGGGGTTGGGAGGTGGTAGTGTTTGGGGAGGAAGAAATAGAAGGAGGTGGAAGTAAAGCTTTGTTGGTGAAGGATGTTTTTAGTTTGGCTATAGTATCAATAAAGAAGGAGTTAAATTGGGTGGCTAAGGACAGGTTGATAACGTTACACCACACACAGAATGACAGTATGTGAAAATGCCAACATAATAATACCTCACGTGCAAAAGATGTAAATACTTCCAGATTAGAACCATCAACACCATCACCCATGCTACATTCCCTAATCCACTGAGCCACACAGGCTGCCAGACAGAGTAGTCTTTCGTCACACATTCAGCAGCATAAATATGTACATTGTTATTTCTGCTTTAGATGGGACATACATTGTGTGTTGGAGTACTATGTTACATCCCTGAGATTGCCTGGTCTGCTGATATACCATTGCTGACTTACTGTTAAAGCAGTTATATGGGAACACTGCTGTGTTGGGGGGTGGGGGAATAACAGCACATGATCTGCTGGGATAGACAGTAGTCCAAATATCACTTGACCCCAATGTTTAACATCTCCCCTGACTGATGTAGTGAATATTCTAACCATGAACTCACTGATCTTTGCTGCCTTCAACTCAGACCCAAAGCCAACAAGAACTTGAGTTACAAAGACATGTATCTGGAGCATTTCTCCCTGGGTCTCCGCTGAAAATGGACTCATTCCAAGTCGGACGTTTTCGGTTAACAAATGTAAAATAAAAAAAAATGAGGCCTAGTGATTATTACAGGATGCATACTATTGGACTGGGTATCTGTAGTCCCATGTGGATGTTACAGCTGTCCAAATAGCCCACTATATTTCCTTGCATAAATGCAGCAGATCCATACATACAATACTGTATTATATTAATCCTGACAGGTAGTGTGTAGGTTAGAGACTGACCTTGTGGATGCAGCAGATGATATAACTGTAGTTCAGGGCTGACTATGTGTGATGTAAGCAGTACACAGCCAATACATCTATAGGTACAGGTTGTGTGGGTTGCCTGGCATCAACAATTTTACTATGTGTATGTGAGCAGGAGTAAGGTGTCAGTCCCTAGGGCCCTAGGATGTCAGTGAATGTGCTATGCATCATCTCCTAGCCAAAGCCAGGCTGTATTGGGCATGCCTACATCTGCCTACAGGGACATCATCAGGGGGTTCCTCCTCCAAGTCATCCTGTGAGTATGGTTCTGGTGACCTAGGCACTGGCGGGGGGCTGTGTATCTCTTCCCTTTGCTGATGCTGCTGCAGATGTATCTGCAGGATCATATTGTGTAGCATGGCACATACTGTGAATATCTGTGCACATGTGGCCAGAGTGTGCTGCTGGGCTCCACCAGATATATTGAGGCACCAGAACCATGACTTCAGAAGCCCAAACACACACTCTATGATGTTCCTACTTTGTGTGTATGCCTCTTTATGGCATTCTTCCATGGGTGGGAGTGCATTTCTGATGGGACTCATCATCCACAGTTCCAGTGCATAGCCAGCATGCCCCAGTAAATGGCTGTGTGGGATGTCCTCCCTAGCAAACATCTGGTACAGCTGTGGTGCATGCCAGGTATGGGAGTCATGATAACTGGCAGGGCTGTCATAGCACATATTCATGATAATGCCCTAGGCATTGCACATAACCTGGCAGTTGGAGTGATACCTCAGGGTATTGTGCTACATGGTAGAAGTGTTGCATACTGCTGGCCCTCACCTCGGGGGTGAGGGGAAAAGATATGTGCTCACTGGCATGTGGTAGCATGGCATCCAGCAACTGCTGGAGTAGCCTGGATGCTGATGCCTGTGAGACCCCCATCATGTCCCCTGTTGGTCTTTGGAAGGTACCTGTAGCTAGTACCCTAAGGGCTACACATACCTTTGTTTCCACTGGAATGGGTTTGCCTCTATTGACTCTGGGTCTGAGCTGAGGGCAGCAGAGCTCTGTGAGTTCTTGTAGTATGTCCCTGTCCACCCTGTAGTGCTCTACAATCCCCAACTCATGTAGCCCCTGGAAGGTTACCCTGGGCCCGAACACTCTTCTCCTTCTCTGCCTAGGCCTATTGTCAGCAGCAGCAGCACTGACTGCAGCATCTAGTACATACAAATGTAGCAGACCTGCAGCAGCCCCTAGCATTCCTTCAGTTAAAATTCACATGTCTGTGCTCCAATGGTGTTTAGTCTCAGGAAAAAATCAGATTGCATGTTCTATGCATACTTTATAGTGCTCAGCTGTAGGTGCTGACTCTCTGATTGGCTACCTATGATGCATTGCACCTGCCTAATATATCATTAACATCATTTAATGACCCTAGTTTAAGTTAAACAGGGGTCAAAACTAATTAATATGTCATTGGCTTTTAGATACACTAAGCATTGCTGTGCACCACACAAACATGTACCCCGTAGGTAAACAAAGCTTAGCAGTTAGTGTACACACACTGCTGAAAGTACTCGCTCAGCATAGGGGCGCACTGCGCAAATACAGTGAAACACATGCCCCTTAACTAAACAAAGCTTAGAAATTAGTGCACAAAACCCCTTAAAAGCACATGCTCAGCATAGTGGCATGCCCTGCAAACAGGCACAGCTAAGCTGAAATAAACTTAGAAGTTATTGGACATACTCTCCCCTGATGTCAGCTACCTTCTTTGTAAACACCAAAACAGTTCTCTGCCTACACAGAGGGGATATGCGGACATGATTACCCCTTTATGCTATTCAGTGATTCCACCTCATTTGCATAGGGATCCATGCTCACAGTCTGGAAACTACAAGCTTCAATGCCCTACCATGTTAGCAATAGCACCAATGCACCATTGAAGATACATTTCTGTCACATAATATTAATTTTGTTTTTTCCATTTTTTTTTTTTTTTTTTTTTTTTTATAGAAAGCATGTTTGCGCACTGTGGCATGCCTCGCAAACATGCCCAGATTATTAAAAAAATTTAATTTAACTTATTTCCTTTAATTTTTCAGCCACATGGAGGATAGTTTTGCTCATATGTGTATGTGGTATGCCATGTCTGCCCATCTATCAACATTTTTAGAGCCCATTTGTCTACATTCCTGTACACGGAATGTTTCATTGTACACTAAGGACACTGACACAGGGTCTGCAGAGCTGCCTATCTGTTTGCTGGATCACTCTACCTGCCTCATTTGAATGAGAATCACCTGCTTATAAGGTGATTTGCTTGCCATAGAAAGTCCCATGTTGGCACATGCATGCGGGCCACCCAGCAATGTTTACTGAATTCAAAATCTTCTTACTTTGGTGTAAGCAGTGTGGCACAATGCCTACACGGTAAAAAAGATCATTTGGGGTTTATTAAATTCCCCCCAATATTTCCTGAATGCATTCAATTGTCTTCCAATACTGGGAGAGCAATAAAGGTAAGTCAAAACCAGACAGCACTTAGAAGAATCACAGGCTGTGCCATCCATCTTAGCATAGATAACCTTTCTTTTATGTTAACCCAATTGTGTGAGTGTGGCTGTCAGTTTGGAACAATTGTTCTTATTAGGAGAATAAACTTTAATATTTGAAGATGTATATAGTTTTGTGTGTCCGCATTAATTTTAGGGGTGTATTGGGGGTGTATCTGTTGTTTTTTTTTTGAGGGCTTTCAATAAAACAAAAGTATTATAAAATATGACATAGGCTCAAATGGATATGTCAAGAAACAACTGTATAAAAGATCAACCTGCCAAATATTATTGTGTGCATGTAACACAAAAGCTGGAACTAGATACTTATCAAAAAAGCTGTTACAAATAAAAAGTGGGAATAATAACTTTTTAACATAATGGAGCTTTCTACATTATCTTTAAATATCAATGGTCACAGAGATATATAGAAAAAAAAGAAAGAACAGTGAGCTATATTAAAATGTAGAGTGTAAATAGTTATGCTACAGGAGACACATTTGGAAAGAAATGAACATGTGAATTTTATAAAGAGAAGTTTTCAGGATGGTTATTCATTGGAATGCTTGGGACAAAATAAAAAAGGATTACTTATATTAATTGCAAGAGGAGCTCCAATAGTGATAGAAAATGATAGAAAAGATAATAGTGGTAGATTTATAGTACTGAGGGACTACTGGGAAAGGAGGATTACACTGGCATGTATTTATATCTACCTAAAGCTGCAATACGAAAATTCTAGGAGAAATAATCAGTTTTCAGCGGGGAATATTAGTTATAGGTGGTGACTGGGATTTGATTTGCAGCAGTGAAAATGTGTCTTGGGGTCCAGAAGGGAAAATATAACAAAGGAGGGTAGATTTTTGAAGATATTTATGAAAATATTTGGCATGGAAGATGTGAATTCAGTAGTAGGAGTTTGGAGTGAATTTACATATTATTCCCTAAGAAACAAAAACTGGGAGTTACATTTGACAGGAACATGTGCATTTAATTGAAAGTTTTATTTCAGATCACCCACCAAGAATAACTAAAAAAAAAAATGCAGTGGAATGAAATAAAAATGAGACACTGTTGCTTTCCCACCTACCTGTTGAAAAGAGAGGAATTTAAGGAATGGGTAGTGGAAATTATTTGGGAATGATTAGAGAAGATAGAAATTTCTTCTGAAAATATAAGGAGTGGGATAAAATGAAGATGGAGTTTGAAAATTCCATGAAAATAAAAGAAAGAGAGATATAGTTAAGAAGTAACAGCAGTAGTAATTATTTAGAGGGACTGACAGATGTTAAAGTATTGTAGAATGGGGGAAGCTCACAGAACAAGAAGAGGAACAACTGCAGAATGCTAAGCAGAAAATAAAGGATTACCTCGATAATATGCATGCATCTAGAAAGACTGCTGTTAAGCAAGTGTTTTTTGATAATTATGCCAGAGCACAAAAACTTCTAGTGCAGTGACTCAGGCAACAGAAAGTAGAAAGGGTTGCTGCCAAGCTTTGGGACCCTATAACAAGGAAGACAACAAGAGAGCCTGTAGAGATACTAAAATTATTTTGGAAATTTTATGAAAGTCTGTATAAATATGTAGATCAAGAAAAGGTATACATAGAAATGTTTATGGAAGAATTAAATATTCCAAGGTTAGAGGTAGATGAGGCTCAATTACTAACAGGATAGGAGGAAATGAAATAAAAATAATGATGTATAACCAATCCACAGGAAAGTCCCCAGGAAAATGTATTCCTTTGGAAGTCTGGATGCTAGGAGGGATAAAACTGATGAAGATCTGGAAGGTTTTGTTTAACAGTATTTTAAGAGGAGGAGAAGTACCAATATCCTGGAAGGAAGCAGTGGTGGCTGTAATCCCTAAAGAGGACAAATACCCATCATATCTAGCTTCATACAGGCCCATTTCAATCCTAAACCATGATTATAAAGTCTTTATGTCTACCATGGCTAAAAGAATGCCAGATATTCACTGTCTTGCAGTATCTCATGCATCTTGCTCAATGCTAGAAGCATTGCAGCAGAGGTACTACTCCTGCCCACATCCTTTGGTAGAAACATTCAATGATTAATGCAAAAATTATCTAAGACAGGCACTGGTAGATAATAGTACAGATGAATTTTACAATCTTACTCAATGTGAACGTCTAGCATTGAGAGCATTACGTGATACCTTACACCTTGAGATACTCCCAGCAGATAAAGGAGGATGTATTATTTTAATGGACAATCAGCATTATTTTAGCAAGATGAATGAGATGCTGCAAGATGGTGAAACATACATGCATTTATATAAGAATCAAGCTGAAGGTTTGATTAAAAAGATCAATTTCTATGTATATGATCTTCATATGGCAGGATGTATATCTCTAGATATGTAAGAATACTTTTCAGTTGAGCATCTCATCATTCCAACACTTTACGGTTTACCTAAAATAAATAAGAACCTAGAGATGCGTCCAACTGTTTCTAACCATGGGTGGGTGACTGAACAACTCTCCATATTTGTTGAGAAGAGAATTCAACCAATATTTGATGATATTCCCAGCATATTGAAAGATACCAAGAACCTTTTACATGATTTATTTGCTTGGTATAAAGATCTTCAAGAGAATGATAGACTACTGTTTGTCACCCTTGATATCGTCTCACTGTTTACTGTTATACCTAACGATTTGGGAATTGAGAATGTTAGAACATTTCTCTCATGCTACAGTGATATTTCCCCCAATAGAGTAATGCTGGTTTGTATGTTGTTTGAACTCATCCTAGAGAATAATTTGCTTGTGTTTGAAAAAGAGTTCTACTTGCAGTGTATTGGTGTGGCAATGGGTACAGTATGGGCCAATTCATACATAAATCTTGCATTGGCACAATGGGAACATCATTATATTTATGGCAATAATCTCTTTGTTCAGAACATCGGCTATTCAAACACTTTGTTGATGATGTCTTTCTCATTTGAAAGGCACTTCTGAGAGTCTGTTTTATTTTGTGGTTAACTGCATACTATGACTACCTTTCTGTGTTTTACTTCAATTTTTTTCAAAGGATTCTATCGATTTCCTAGATTTTACAGTCGGTAAAGATGCCCTAGGAAACATTGCTACAAAGACAAATAAGAAACCTTTTAAGAAGAACAATATTTTACACAAAGCCAGCATGCACTCTAGGCATGTAGCCAAAAATGTAGTTAAAGGTCAATTGCTTAGAACTATGAGGCTCCACAATGATGATGAGACAGCTGCAGAGGCATTAAGTGTTGTGTCCAGGGATTTTGTAGCACAAGGATAGTCTAGCATGGAAGTACAGAAAGCTGCTAATGAATTATGCTTGTTAAGGAATACTGTTGCCAAACCTTTCTTCACTGACAGGAATGACGCTATGACCCCACCCCCCACCCCCATCGTGCTGATCACACCTCCTGT
Organism: Protopterus annectens; assembly: GCF_019279795.1. Classification (NCBI taxonomy): domain Eukaryota; kingdom Metazoa; phylum Chordata; order Ceratodontiformes; family Protopteridae; genus Protopterus; species Protopterus annectens. Next base: position 659,964,611 of record NC_056727.1, on the reverse strand, counting down.
CCACAAGTAGTTTTTACTTATTCCAGCAACATTGAGACTGTGTGTGACATAGTAAGGAAGAAATGGTCATTATTAATGGCCAATGAATCCTTAAGAGGTTAATTAGGTTCTGTACCTAAGTTTTTGTTCTGCAACAATAAATCTTTGAAACAACAGTTACGTTATAGGCAATCTGAACATAGTTTGGTATTTTCAGATTGCAAGGGTACCTATCCTTGCAGATCCTGCAATGCCTGCAATTTGATTTGAGTTAGAAGTTTCACTGAGCATCCATTGCTAAATTATAACATTTCTTTTAATTTTTATGCCAACTGTAAGATGAGGCACGTAGTTTATTATGCTAAATGTTGAGCCTGTGACTGTTTCTACATTGGAAAGATGAGTCGTCCTTTTAAGAATAGCATCTTAGAGCACGTAGGTGACATCTGTAAAGGCAAACTCACTAATTCACTAGCAAAACATGTTAGTGATTGTGGGGCAGATCATGTTTTTAAATTTACAGTTTTAAAAGTGATCAGTGAAAATATAAAGGGTGGTGATATTAAGAACAAGGCAGAATACTCAGAACTTAAGATGGATCATATGTTTAAAAACTGACAGTCCTGGATACAGCAAAAAACTGACAGTTTTCCTGGCTTGAATGAAGAGCTTTCTATTAAGCCTGTACTTAGAACATGTGGTTTGAGGCACACTGATCTGATTTGTTAGCGTTCTGTGAATGAAGCACTGTTTCTATGGTTCATTGGTTCATAGGTTCATAAGTTGGTACTAGGCTATCGGCCCTAGGGCCTATATAAGCCTAGCCACAACAATTCCCTGGCTATTTCTTCCCACACTATTTACTTTCCTGGACCCCTGTCTAGCAGGGTGACTGATGTGATCCCCGGGGTGAATTTCCTTTCTCCCATCCAATCATCAAGGTTCCTTTTGAAGAAGGCCAAAGAGGCGCTCTGCTTGACATGTATGGGCAGTCTATTCCAAAGTCTGGGGAGTCTCTGGGTTAGGAACCTATCCCTCCAGCATGTTTTGTTTATTGTGATGACAAGGTTTCATAGGTTCATAGGTTCATAGGTAGGTACTAGGCTATCTGTCCGAGGGCATTTATAAGCCTAGCCAGGGTGTGTCGGCTTTCGCCACCCCACTGATTAATTAACTGATCCTCTGTCAAGCAGAGCCAATGAAGTGATCCCAGGGGTGTATTTTCTGTTACCCATCCACTCGTCAAGGTGTCTCTTGAAGAGTGTTAGTGAGGGGCTCTGCCTGATGTAATTTGGAATTTTGTTCCAAAGCATGGGGAGTCTCTGTGACAGGAATCTATCCCTCCAGCATGTTCTATTTATTGTTGTGGCTCGCAGTGACTTGGATTTCTTTAGGTGAAGCATGTCCAACAATTCTGAGTTGGACATGGCTTTGTAAGTCAGGCAGAGATCACCTCTGAGTAAGCGATATGCCATTGAGTACAGCTGGAGTTTTTTCAGTCGGGCTGCATAGGACATATGTTTGAGACCAGTAATCCTCTTGGTGAGATACTTTTGTGGTCTTTCCAGCTGTTGTAAGTGTCTTGTGAGGTATATCCCAAATGGAGCATTGTACTCTATGATGGGTCTAATGAGTGACGAGTAGAGCGGCACTATAACCTCTTTATTTCTAGATGCAAACCCTTTAGTAATTAGATGGGCTACATAGAAGGATTTCCTAACTACTTTGGCAATATGATTGTCAAAGGAGAGATTACTATCTACCTGGGTCCCCAGATCTCCTATTACCTCTTCTGTATTAAGGGGGCTGCCACCTATGTGGTAATTTGTGGGTGTTTTGTTTTTCCCAAACTGTGCATTTTTTGGCATTTAGCTTGAGGCCATTACTTTGACACCAGGTGTCCATCTCAATAAAGCCCTTTTGGAGGATGTCCGTGTCAACCGGATAGTCAGTTATGGCTCCCAGTTTGCAGTCATCAGCAAACTTGGTTAGCCATAGTCCTCCTGTGTTTGCCTGTACTTCTGAGAAGTATATGCCAAACAATAGGGATCCCAGGACAGAGCCTTGCAGGACACCACTTGTGACTGGTTTAGAGTCGGACCTGGAGCCCGCTATTCTTACCGTGTGAGATCTGTCTGAAAGCCAGTTGGCAACCCATCTCGTGACGTAGGGATTTATGTTCAGGCTGGTGAGTTTTTTTGTAATACCCAAGTGGGGAATGGTGTCAAAAGCCTTGGCGAGGTCAAGGTAGGCTGTGTGAACCACCTTTCCCTCGTCTATGGCCTTGATGACTGTCTCAAAGGAATCGACCAGGTTTAGTAGGCATGATCTGCCCTTAACAAAGCCGAACTGAGTTGGGTCAAGTGATTGGAGATTCCCAATGTCTTTGTTAATGAGTTCTATGATGATGCGCTCCATAGCCCTGCAGACCAGGCTAGTCAGGCTTATGGGGCGATAGTTACCAGGGTCAGTTGCGGCCCCTCCTTTGTGAAGAGGAATAACTGTTGCTGTGTGCCATTCTATGGGCACGTAGCCTGTGGAGAGGCTGAGGTTGAACAGCGTGTTTAGGTGGGGGGTTAGTTCATTCTGTAGTTCGTGCAAGAAGCAGCCTGGGACACCATCTGGTGCCATTGATGCTGTGTTTTTGGCTTTTGAAAGGGCTGTTTTCACCTGTGTGTCTGTGATTTTTGGGACACTACACTTGATTTGTTAGTGTTTTGTGATTGAAGCACTGTTTCTATGGTTCATTGGTTCATAGGTTCATAAGTTGGTACTAGGCTATCGGCCCTAGGGCCTATACAAGCCTAGCCACAACATTTCCCTGTCTCAAGTAAGGTGAAGTTTGCTTTAGAAAAGTTTTTTACTGTGGTTTCCTTATTTGGTGGTGGTGGTGGGGTGTGGACATCCAGAGTGATTAGTTTATGGTCTGATCTAACCAGTGACGGGTTGACCTCCGGTGTAGAACACCTGTCGTCCATGTTGGTGATGACCAGGTCCAATACATTTTCACCTCTGGTAGGGGAGTTTATGAACTGATCCAGGGCGTTTGAGTTGATGAATTCCAGGAAGCGCTGGGCCTGGGAATTTGTACTCGACTAGTTTTCCCAGTGAATGGTAGGGTAATTGAAATCACCCAATATCAAGGTGTTTGGTAGGACCTTCATATTTTCCAGTGTCTCCAGAAAGGTGGTGTGGTGGTCCTGGGTCATGGAGGGTGATCTGTAGCAGGCCACAATTTGCATTGCAGATTTGCCCGATGTTAGTTGCACATGGATGATCTTAGAGGTATCATGCTGCGCCACTAACCTGGAGGTGTAGGTATCCTTGATAAATATGGATAACCCTCCCCCTTTTGTGTTTTGGTCCATGTTCTGTGGCCGAAACGTGTGGTATGAGTTGTAGCCCGGTAGTGCTGGGGTTCTCTCTGGAGCCTTGAACCAGGTTTCGGTTACTGCACAGATGTCAACGTTCTCCATACTGAGGAGTGCTTCGAGTGCGTGCATTTTGAGATTTAACCTCCTGGCGTTGAGTAGCATAACCCTCATTTTTTTGTTAATTGTGCTGTTTACGGAGGTGGGTTTGACTTTTGAGCCTTGCCTAAAAAAGGCACTATGGGAATAGCAAGAGCCTTGGCCAGTATTCGAAAGCCTAGGGGTGACAGGTGCAAGCCATCTCTTGCGAAGCAACATGGCTTGTCAAGCATGTCGTCCCAGGCTGACAGACACTGTATCCCCTTTGAATGACACCAAAAGCTTAGCCAATTGTTGAAATTGATATTTTTTTTCTTTATACTGAGGTATCATTCTTGGTGAGGGCAGGATGCTACTCAGGGTCAGGGTCATACCAGCCTGGGATACATGATCAGAGAGCTCTTCCATGTCTCTTTTCATGTAGTCCAGGGAGGTACGTCTCAGGTCATTCACACCAACATGAACAATGGCTGTCATATTTGTACTTGTTCTGGAGTGACCTGAGTGCCTGTGTTATGTGGCAGATTCTGGCTTCCGACAGGCAGCTAACAGTAACCTTCTGCTTGTCCAGTCTAGTGAGTGGGACATCAGTGTGCCTGACTATAGAGTTACCTATTACTAGTGTGTTAGGTATGTTATTTCGCCTTAAGGCCTGTGATTGTGCGGCACACTGATTTTGTGTTTTATGTGTTGTCAGGTTTGTGATGGGAAGTGCAGGTTGTTTGGGTGTCTGCTTTGGAGGTCTCTGATGCTTTTGCAGGTTTTTATCTAAAGCCTCTGAGTATGATTTTCTGTATTTATGTGTATTTTTTGCCAGTGCTGTTTTAGTAAGTCTGTATGTGGCTGGAGTTGTGGTGCAAGTGTTAACCTTCTCCTCTTGACTGTCTGTTCCAGTCTTGGGTGGAGACAGCTTAGCTTCCAGTTTGGCTACATAATTGCATCTCTCGCATATGTTAGTGTTTTGTGGTAGGAGGAGAGGGTTGTCTGTGTACATGAGGCAGTTGTAACATTGCCTCAGGATACCCAGATTCACCAGCTGGACTGGAGAGTGCACCTGAAGTTTCCCTTTGGTCATGCCTGAATAGTACGGTGAACTGCTTAGTCGCTTGGTTGGTGAGGGGTTAATAAAGAGCCTTGCCCGCTGGGCAGTCAATGTCAGGATATACTAGTGCTTGCTATTAGGTCTGAGCAAGTGCTGGGCTGTAAGATGCTTTTTGGGTGCTTAGGTTGAGAGTTAGACTAGTTTCAAGGGAAAAACTGAAGAGGAGACTTTGTGGAGCCAGGAATAATTTAACTGTAGCTAACAGGCACTGCCCGGTACGCAAAACCATGCAAACGCGGTTTTTATAGAGGGAAATGAAAGAGATAGAAATTAGCCCAAAATAGCCAATAAACTACCAACGTCTGGGCTGGAACCACTCCTCCAGGGACAGATAGGTTGCTCAAAGCTCCCCTCTCTCACAGGTGAACAGAGAAACTTCCTTCTATCCAAGTAAGGTATGGGCAACTCAGAAACTAATATCACAGCCCTGAATTCAGCACTAGCCTGAAAATTGGACTATACTAGCTTAGAAAGGCGGAAAACAAAGTTTTTTTTTTTTTTTGTTTTTTGTTTTATTTGAAAAGATAAGACAAAAACAGTAAAAAAATACACTTAAAACAGCTTTAAACGACTACAAACTATCAGAAAAGGCTATCCTAGCCTGCAACAATTAAACAAATTATTTAAACAAAAAACAACTTTTTAAAAGTGCAGGCAGTCAAATAAGTATAATATGTGAAAAAAACAAGCATTTAAATCACAATCAATGCTGGAAAATCTGCGTTTAGGCTGAAAACAGTTAAGTACAGCAAGAAAGTACAGAAAACTGATACTTAATCACTCCAAAATCTCTCTCCTAAAATAGAAGGCTTGTATCAGTTTAAGGCTTTCTAGTGCTACCAGTAGGTTAGTTACAGGAAATATGGGAAACAAGTGCAGATGTGGTCTTTTAAACCAGAAAGTTGAAAGAGACGGACAAACTGTCCAAATGGTCAATAAACTACAATTTCTGGGCCAAGAACCTCTCCTCTCATGGTAGACAGGCTACCTATTGCTTACCACTCCCACTGATAAGCTAGACGGCTTTCCTCCAACACAGAAAAGCTTGCAGGGCTCAGAAGCTTATCAACAGTCCTGGATACAAAACTCTGATCTGGACTAGGCTAGTTACAGGAAAGGTGGGAAACAAGCACAAGTGTGGCTTTTAAACCAGAATGTTGAAAGAGATGGAAAAAAGCTGCCCAAACGGCCAATAGCTACAATTTCTGGGCCAGGAACCACTCCTCTTGTGGTAGATAGGCTACCTAATGCTTACCACTCCCACTGGTAAGCTAGAAGGCTTCCCTCCAGACGGAAAAGCTTGGGGGGCTGAGAAGCTTACAAAGAGTCCTGGATACAGCAAATCTGTACCTGGACTAGACTAGTAAAAGGAAAGGCAGGAGACAAGCGCAAACACAGGCTTTTAAAACAGAAGGCTGAAAGAGATGGAAAAGCTTCCCAAACGGCCAATAAACTATAATTTCTGGGCCAGAAACCACTCCTCCTGTGGTAGATAGGTTACCTAGTGCTTACCACTCCCACTGATAAGCTAGAAGTCTTCTCTCCAACACAGAAGGGCTTGGGGGCTCAGAAGCTGACCAACAGTCCTGGATACAGCAAATCTGTACCTGGATTACACTAGTTATAGGAAAGGCGGGGGCCAAACACAAAACAGGCTTTTAACCAGAAAGCAGAAAGAGATGGAAAAACTGCCCAAACGGCCAATGAACTATAATTTCAGGGCCAAAATCCACTCTTCCCCATGGTAGATAGGCTACCTAGTGATTACCACTTCCACTGATAAGCTAGAATGCTTTCCTCCAACACAGAAAGGCTTGGGGGGCTCAGAAGCTTACCAACAGTCCTGGATAGAGCAAGTTTGTATCTGGACTTGACTAGTTACAGGAAAGGCAGGAAACCAGCTTAGAATGTTTTTTTTTTTTTCGTTACAGAAAAAAAAGTTTAGATCCCTGGAGCGTGTGGCTCTGATGGATTGAGATTTCTTTAAGTGTAGCATGTCCAACAGCTTTGGGTTTGACATGGCCTTGTATGTTAAGCAGACATTGCGTTGGAGTAGACGATATGCGACAGAGTATAGCTGGAGTTTATTAAGGTGGTCAGCATAGGGCATCTGCTTTAGGCCTGTGATTCTTTTAGTGAGGTATTTCTGTGGCCTTTCCAGTTGTTGCAGATGTCTTGAGAGGTACATACCAAATGGGGTGCTGTATGCTATAATGGGTCTAATGAGGGATGAATACAGTGGGACAATGACCTCCTTTTTTCCGGATGAAAAGCCCTTAGTGATGAGGTGTGCCACATAGAAGGATTTCCTGACTGTTACGGCGATGTGGTTATTGAAGGTGAGACCACTGTCCACCTGTGTCCCTAAGTCTCTTATCACACTTTTGTGTTTAGTGTACTGCCACCTACGTGGAAATTCATGTGTACATATTTTTTCCCAAAGGGAATAGCTATACTTGGCACTGAGCTTGAGCCCATGGCTCTGGTACCAATAATCTGTTTCCATAAGGCCCTTTTGTAGAGTATCCACATCATTTGGGGATTCAATAATGGCTCCCAGTTTGTAGTCATCTGTGAACTTTGTTAACCAGAGTCCCTTAGTGTTGGCCTGTACTTCAGAGAAGTAGATGCCAAACAAGAGAGGTCCCAGGACTGAACCCTGAGGTACTCCACTTGTCACTTGTCTGGAGCTGGATTTGGAGTCAGCTACTTTTACAGTGTGGGTTCTGTCAGTAAGCCAGTTGGCAACCCATTGAGTGACGCAGGGATTAATGCCCAGCTTAGTAAGTTTGTCTATGATTCCAGAGTGGGGGATGGTGTCAAAGGCCTTGGTGAGGTCCAGATAGGCTGTGTAGACTGCCTTACCCTCGTCCACAGCTCTGGAGACTGATCTGAAGAAGTCAATCAGGTTCAGGAGACAAGATCAGCCCTTCACAAACCCAAACTGGGTGGGGTCCAGTGTTTTAAGTTTGCCAATGTCTTTGTTTATAAGTTCCATGATAATACGTTCCATGGCCTTGCAGATCAGGCTCGTCAGACTGATGGGGCGTTAATTCCCGGGATCCAAGGTGGATCCCCCCTTGTGGAGTGGGATAACTGTAGCTGTGCACCACTCAGTGGGCACACCACTTAGGTGAAGTGCCAGTTCATTTTGTAGTTCATGTAGTACACAGCCCGCGATGTCACCTGGTCCCATGGATGCTGTATTCTTAGCTTTGGAGAGTGGGTTTTTTACCTATGTGGCCGTTATTACCAGAATTTGAGAATCTTCCGGTGAGAGGGGGGTGAATTTGGCACTGAATCGATCTGCCAGGATATTGGCAATATCCTTGGGATCAGTATATTTAATTCCATTCTGTTGTAGCTCAGAGCAGATCTGAGCATTGCCATTTAGATTCTTGACATAGTTATAGAATGCCTTGTGGTTGTCTTTGGAATCTTTGGAAATTTTATTTTCGTAACTAGTTTTGGAGGATTTTGAGGGATCTCAGCTTCTTACTGAGGCTGGTAAGGGAGTTTTTTGCATCCTGGGATTTTCCTCTTTTTTGCAACAATTTCTTCCTTTTGTTGTAAAGTTTGTTTATGGCAGGGGACCACCAGATTGGCTTCCTTTTTTTTGGAGGAGAGCATCTTGGTTCTATTTGGGATGGCACGATTCATGCATGAATGGATGTGCTCATACAGTGCCTTAATGTAGGACTCAGCCGTCAAAATTTCAGTTCCCATCTGCATGGGTGTCATGAAGTTTGTAACGTCTGACTTGAGTAGCATGAAGTTGGCTTTGGAGAAGTTTTTTATGGAGGTTTCCTTACTGGGGGGTGGTGGTGGGATGTGGATGTTAAGGGTGATTAGCTTATGGTCTGACGTGACCAATGAGGGGGTGACCATAGGTGTGGAGCATCGATTTCCCATGTTGGTAATGACCAGGTCTAGGATATTGGAGCCCCTGGTGGGAATATGGATTAGTTGATCCAGGGCATTGGAATTTATGAATTCCAAGAACCATTGGGGAAAGGTGTTGGTACATGAGTAGTTTTCCCAGTTAATGGCAGTGTAGTTGAACTCACCCAGTATTAGGGTGTTTGGCTGTATATTAATATTTTTCAGTATGTTTAGAAAGGTGTAATGAGAATCTTGGGGCATGGTGGAGAATCTGTAGCAAGCTACAATTTGGATTGCAGTCTTACCTAGTGTTAGTTGCACCTGGGGAATTTCAGATGCATTGTGCTGGGTAACTAACCTGGTGGTGTGAATATCCTTGGTGAATATGGACACTCCTCCACCTTTAGTGTTGGTGGCCGAAAAGTGTGGTACGAGTTGTAGCTTGGTATTGCAGGGGTGCTCTCTGGAGCCGTGAATGAGGTCTCAGTTACTGCACAGATATCGATGTTCTCCATTTTTAGGAGTGCCTCGAGAGAGTGCATTTTGAGGTTTAGACTTCAAGCATTGAGTAGCATTACCTTCAGATTTTGCATGCTTCTACCTGCTACGGTGGTGGTTTTGTCCTTTGAACTTTGCCTAAAAAAGGCACTATAGGGGTGGCAAGAGCCTTAGCCAGTAACCTGAATCCCAGGGGCGACAGGTGCAGACCATCTCTGGCAAAGCATTGTGGTCTGTCGATCATGTTGTCCCAGGCAGACAGATACGGGATCCCCTTTGAATGACATCAGAAGCTTAGCCAATTGTTGAAGTCAATCATTTTGTCCTTATATTGTGGTATCATTCTGGGTGAAGGCAGGATGCTACTCATGGCTAGGGTCATACCTGCCTGGGCCACATGATCTGAGAGCTCTTCCATGTCTCTTTTTATGTAGTCCAGGGAGGTACGTCTCAAGTCATTCACTCCAACATGGGCAATGACAGAGTCATATTTGTACGTGTTGTGGAGTGACGCGAGTGCATAAGTTATGTGGCGGATCCTGCCACCTGACAGGCAGCTCACTGTAATTTTCTCCTTGTTCAGCCTGGTGAGTGGGACATCAGTGTGTCTGACTATAGAGTCACCTATGACTAAAGTGTTAGGTACGTTGTCTTGCCTTAGGGGCTGTTGCTGGGTGACACACTGGTGTGAGCTATGTGACACTTTGGTTGTGACTGGTGTTTGTTTACATTTCAGCTTCGGAGGTCCTTGTTGCTTGGGCAGGTTACAGTTAAGGGCCACCGCATATGTGGATTTAGTGTTGCTATGTGTGGGTGTTGGTGGTGTGAGTTTAGAAGGGCTATGTATTGCTTGAGGTGTAGTGCAGGTGTTAACCTTCTCCTCTTGACTGTCTAGCACAATCTTGGGTGGAGAGAGCTTTGCTTCCAGTTTGGCTATGTAAGTGCATCTCTCACAGGTTGTAGTGTTGGGTGGTAGGAGGAGATGGTTATCTGTGTACGAGGCAATTGCTGCATTGCCCCAGTATGCCCAGATTCACCAGGTGGACAGGAGAAATCAACAGAAGCTGACCCTTGGACATGCCTGGTTTGGTGCTTTTTTTGAAAAGTGCAGGAGCTGCTTTCCCTTACCTTAGTAAGGTACTTTGCAATTATAGGCTGATGAGTGCCGATGATTAATTTATCCTTATTAATAAGGAGAGTTGAGTGCTTGTATCAGTTTAAGGCTTCCTAGTGTTTTCCAGCAGGTATTAGAGCAAGTGCTAGTCACAGGGATGCTTAAAGGTAAGATGAAAAAAATAGTTTATCCTAAACACTGCAGTGTGCACTAGAGAAGTTAGATGTGAAAGTAGATAACTTACATTTTACCTGTCTAAAAAGTTAAGTTTTAGTGGAGAGTCACTATTTTTAAAACAGCAAGCTAGACCGAAAGGGGGTGATCACTTTTGTATTCCAGTACTATGGAGTACAGTAGAATGGCTAATAAATTTAAGTAGTTGAAGGGGAGTGATTTCACAAAATGATAATTTTGTCTTTACTCACACAAGCCAGTGGAAGCAGAGAGGAATGAGGTATATGGTCAAATTAACAAAAGAGGCAGGCAAATAGAAAGACAGTGGTATTTAAGAACATGACAATGACAGTGACAGGGGGGGGGGGGGTAGGGAAAAATTTCTGCCTGACTCACAAGAAACAGAGCTGTGGTGGCTTTTGAAGTTTTAATATGCAGTTTATGCACACAAGATTTTATCCTTATAAGCTGATTGGCTAATGTGTTTTAAATAAGTGTGTTATGTTTTTACTGTTTTATATTGGTTTGAAGAAGTGGTTATTTTCACAGCGAAGGCACTCACCTATTTTCTTGTTTTATTAAAGTGATTTTTGTACTTTTTAATTTTCCTTTATTAGAAGTCATCTACGTGTTCCTGCCATGGTGCGTCAAGCTCTTATTTTTACAGAAAAGAAAACAAATAGCTGGAACTTGGATCTTTAGAAAAGGTTTGGAACAAATTACATAGAAAAAATGGGAACTGTGGAAACAATATAGGCAGAGGAGTAACAAGGTTTAAAAGAAGGCAGGATGTGAATGAGCTATGTAATGTTTGAATGACAATGACTGGATAGATTATAAGTGATGTATAATGTTTGCAACTAAAATTATGTTAATATGGTTTGTGATGTATAATTTTGGCAACTAAAATTAAGTCAATATGGTTTGTTTTCATTTGTATAAATGTATGATTGCCTATTTCATACAAGATAATTTAATAAAGATGCCTCTTGTTAAGAAAAACAATTATAATTTTAAGGTGACAAGAAAAGGTTTATGTAGTAATAGCTATTTATGCATATTTGACATGTAGAGAAAGGAAGAACTTATTTCAAAAACTGTTAGATTCTGTTGGTGTAAATATACATAATATTACTATTACAGGGGATTTTAACTGTGATTTAAAGGGAAGTAAAAAGAAAAGAGGAAATATGTAAAAATGTGTGAAGTAAGGAAATATGGAAAATTGTTTATACAGAACAGAAAACCATTCCCATATAGAAGGGGTGTTTTAAAAACTGAAATTGATTACTTCATAGTTTCAGAAGGTATATGTATGAGAGAAAAAGAAACTACAACCATAGGCTTTTCAGACCACTTAGCAATATGGATAGACATTAATCAAAATAAACAATATATAAAAATAGGAAAAGATATAAAAAGAACAAGCAAATAAGAATGGACTGAAAAAGGAAATTAAGCAATTGTTCAGTTATGGAAGGATCATATTACTATGAAAGTGTTTTATAATAGTTGGTCTGAATGATGGATTATCTTAATAGAAAGTATAAAGACAGTTACTTACACTGGAAAAAAGTAAGAAAGAAAGAGAAACAGGAATTTGCTGAAAAATTCAGAGATGGGATGAAGAATTTAAAGAATAGTAATAGAGAATATTATGAAAGAGAGAAATAAATATATAAGAGAAATCACGATAAAATCAAAGAATTATTATATAAATAAAGATACTATTCACAAGGAGAAAAGGGAAGAGGTATCATCATATCCAAGTAAGACAGTGAAGTAAGTAAGTAGTGCGATGACAAAAGTGAATGATAAAGAGGGGAACTGAAAGAAAAATCAACAACAAATTATGGATACTGTGATAAGCCATGTAGAAAAATATTTAGTAAAAAAGACAAAGTGGAAGGATATGGGAAGTAAAAAGTTTTTTTTTTTCTGAACAAATTAACAGTGGGCAGGATTCACGATGGCTTGCACGGAGTCTAAGAGTCGTGTAAGACTCCATGCAGCCATAGCGATCCAGGAACAGCCCGAAATACCGTGTAAGAGACCAGCTAAAACGTCTCTTACACGGGCAGGGCATGGATATGCTAATTACCTCAATTGCAGCCGAAAGGCAGGCAAATGAGGTAGATTAGCGATCCACAAAGCTGAAACCAGCCTGTGTAAGAGTCGTGTTAGGTGCAGAAATGTATTCAGTTGACAACTGAGTACGTTTCTGCAAATAACACAATGGAGCCATGTCAGCTCCAAATAAAGTGTGCATATGTATCAGGCAGCATGCCAATGGCCAAATATGTGGCCATTGGCATGGTAACCCGATGCAAACATGAAATAAATTTTTTTTCGGCGATCGGCGAGGTTTAAACGCAGCACCCCGCGCAAATGGGCTGCACTATATAAGACATAAAAATAAAGGTTTGAAACCCACGAATGTGGGTTTTATGCAATGCATGGATTTACAATGCAGGGACTAGCAGACCGAAAACAACATGGCCACCGTTTAGTGGTTGCTAAGGGGGGAAGCTGAGTGTAAGACACGTAACTAAGCATTAGTAGGCAATCCTATGTAAATGAGTGGTAGGATAGTGAATTGCACTGTCACATAGCAAATGAGCACATTCCGTGTAGTGTAAGAGTTAGATAAGGGGGAGTAACAGAGTAGGAGATAGGTGACATCACAGGGGGGAATGTTAGAAAGAAATCAAGCTCATTGGAGCAAAGTGGTATGTGACAGATGTCAGTCACACAGCATAGAAAGAGGAGTGTCAAGAGATAAGCATGGGAAAGTCAAAAAATGGAAGGTGTACACTGTGGCTAACACGAAAGGTTCTTGCTGTGCTTGCATGCGCGCGTGTGCGCGCTGGGAGGCGCTAGTAAGACAGAATGCGCGCGTGTAAGGCAGAGTAAGCATGTAGGAGCCTGTGTAAAGATCTATAAAGCTGTTTGCGCTGGTGTGTGTGCGTTTTAACCCGAATAAGCAGATTCTAGTCCATGTAAGCATGTGTGCGCACGTGGTAGCCACTGTGAGCGTGTTTTCGCTGGTATGCGCACTGCTCCCCCCTGAGGAAACAGAGAGGAAAAAGGAAGCAGAAGAAATAGTAGGAAGCTAGCAGGGAATACTGTTAGAGCTAGCAGGTGAAAACAATTAGAAGCAGGAATTACACAGGCAGAATACTAGCCCAGCCCAGCACTTAAAACACTGCAAACAGCATTGCAGTAGGTTTCTCTCAAGAGACACTGCAAGACAGGAGTAAGCTATTAGAAGTGAAAACTGAAAAAGCTGCACTCAGACCAAACATGCTAGGGGCTGCCATAGCTGTTATAAGGAGACATAGGAGACTTGCTGAGGGTGGTGACAATGCAAATGCTGCCAGACAACCCACAGTGAGGAGACGGAGAAGAGTGTACAGGCCCAGGGTCACCTACCAGAGGTTACATGAGCTGGAGATAGTGGAGCACTATAGAGTGGACAGAGACCTCCTACAGCAAATCGTTGAGCTGTGCAGGCCATGCTCACACACAGAACCAACAGAGGGGAACCCATCCCAGTGGAAACCAAGGTATGTGTTGGCCTAAGAATACTAGCAACAGGTACCTTCCAGAGACCAACTGGTGATATGATGGGGATATCACAGGCATCAGCTTCCAGGGTACTGCACCAGTTCCTGGATGCCATGTCAGTACATGTCGGTGAGCATGTATATTTCTCCAATTCCCGTGAGGTATTGGCCAGCAATATGCATCTCTTCCAGCAAATAGTGGAATACCCTGAGGTAGTGGGTGCAATAGACTGCACGCATATATGCATCAAAGCACCAGCCGGTGAGCGGGGTAGGGCCTACATTAACCGCAAGGGCTTCCCCTCCATCAACTGCCAGGTCGTTTGTGATGCCCAGGGCATAATAATGAATGTGTGTGCTGGCTGCCCTGGAAGCTACCATGATTCCCATATCTGGCATTTGACGAAGCTGTACCAGACATTTGCCAATGGGGACATCCCACATGGTCACTTAGTGGGGGATGCTGGATATGCACTGGAGCCGTGGCTGATGACACCCATCAGAAATGCACACACACCTGAACAAGAATGCCATAATGAGGCACACGCACAAACCCGAAATGTAATAAAGCGTGTGTTTGGGCTGCTCAAGTCACGGTTCCGGTGCCTGGACACATCTGGTGGAGCCTTGCAGTACTCACCAACTACATGTACCCAAATTGTCATAGTATGTGCTATGCTACATAATATGATTCTGCAAAAACAGCTGCAGCAGGACCAGCATAGGGCTGGGACAAACAGCCCCCCACCATTGCCAAGGCCATCACAGGCAGAGCGTGACTCGGAGGAGGAACAACCTGAGCCTGCCCCAGTAGGCAGAAGGAGGCGTGCCCAGTATGCCCTGGCCTTGGCAAAGAGGCAACGCATAGCACATACACTGGCTCAGTAGGAACCCTGGGAATGATACCCCTCTCTGACTCACTCATATAGTAACAGGGACGCCTAACATGAAACAACCTGCTTTCAAACATGTACAGGGAGTGTAGTATGTGCATCTGACATAGGCAGCCCTGCAGCACCACCTGAGGCATGATTGCCATGTGTTAAGCAATGTAACACCATCTAGTATATGCAAACATGAAGACCCTGCCTAAATCTCACCCTCACCAAGCAAGATGCCACACTATGAAGACAACAAGATCAAGTACAATAATTGGCTGAAGTATTGCTGTTAGCAAAGGGGAACAAATGGCTGACAGCCTGGGATGACATGCCGAGCAAGACATGATGCTCCACCTGCCAGGGATGGCACGCACCCAGCACACCTGGCTGTGTGGATACTGGCAAAGGCTGTTGTCACCCCCACTGTGCCTTGAATAGGTAAGGCTGGAAACACAAACCCACCACCATAGGTAACACAAGGGATAACAACCTGGATGTAATGCTACCCAATGCCAGAAGTCTAAACTGCAAGGTGCATGCAGACCAAACCCACCTCAGCATGGAGAATGTTAATAATCTGTTCTGTAACAGAAACCTGGGTCATGGCCTAGAAGAGCACCCAAATACTACCAGGTTATGCCTTATACCATGCTTTACAGCCCCAAAACATGGAACAAACTGCAGTAGGAGTGTGGCTATCAGTAATTGTCAAGGATAACCACACCCCCAGGTTGGTATCACAGCAAGAAGCAGCATGGACTATCCACGGGCATGTAACAGTGGCTCAAACTGTGTCCCTGTTTGCAGCCTGTTACAGACCACCCTCACAAACCCAGGAACCCCAGCCAGCCTTCCTGAAGACACTGCAAAGTATGAATGTCTCAACAAATACCAAACAAGGCACACACAAAGTATGACATAGGTGGCAATCCATTATGTACGGAAGAAGTAATCAGGGACCTAGGGACACAAGTGGATGGTAACCCGTTATATGACACTCACATTGCCAAGGTGGCCAGGAAGACCTGCTATATTGCCCACCTTAATATGAAAGGATGCACATGTAGATCAAGAGAGGTCACTGTGCCCCCATACTCTTCCCTTATCAGGCCCATACTTGAGAACAATGCCCCAGTTCGGATGTACCTTACCCGACACCTGCAGCAGTTAAAAAGACCCCAAATGTACCTCACCAAGAGGATAAAGGGTCCAAACATTTGTCATCTGCTGCCTGGCTGAAGAAACCACAGCCCAATTCACATGCATACTGCCCAGTCAGAGGCGATGTATGCCTGATATACAAGGCCATGTCCAATCCAGAATGAATGGACATGCTCCACTGCAGAAACTCCAAATCCAGCAGAGACACCACAGTGAGATATCTGAACCTCCACACATAGATAAATAGGATGTGCTGGAGGGACAGGTCCATAACCCAGAGGCTCCTTACACTCTGGAACAGAATCCCAGTCCATGATAGGCTGAGCTCCACACTCATACACAACAAGAGAAATCCGGTCATGTGCATGGGAGATAGTAGGTGTACAATGGGGGCCATCCCTGTGTCACATCTAGTAAAGTAAACCCTAAATGGGCATAATATGCACATTGCAAGGGGTGTCGAAAGACACACACAGTCTGTCTATGCTCCAACATGGCCAGGGCAGATAGCCTAGTATGAACCTATGAACCTATGACGATACAAATTGTGCAGGACACAAAGGATAATCACACAGCTGTCCTAACTGATGGTAGGAACCATGGTGATAATCCACACATATGCTCTGCAGTACTCAAATATCATAAACAATACACCAAACCCACACACATTGCCAACATCCAACCTAACAGATTCTTTGCAAACTCCCCACCAGCACCAAACTGCCAAATATCTATCCCAGCAGAGTGCTGGCCCCCTGACATTGCAGATGCTGAGGTAACAGCCAGCACCTACAAAGTAAACCACACAGCATCAATGGTACCAGATGGTGTCCTGGGTTGTGTCCAACAAGTACTGTAAGAAGAATGGAACAGCAAATAGCACTACTGCGCACTCACAGTCTTACCACAGGATATGTACCCAAAGAGCAGTGTACAGCAACAGTGGTCCCTCACCACAAAGGTGGTGCCTGAATGGATACTGCAAACTATCACCCCTCAACCCTGACTATGTAGGTTGGCAAAGTAATGGAGAGGATGATCATGGACCCCAGGAATAACGAGACTGGGTACCTACAGACATTGGACTCTACCCAGTGTGGCTTTCATAGGGCAGATCCTGCCCCTTAAACATGTCTGACTCATGCGAAACGTGCACCAAGGCCATTGATGTGGGGAATGTGGTTCACACAGCCTATCTGGATCTTGCTAAACCCTTCCATACAATACCCCAGTTGTTCAGTACAGATAAGCTCACCAGCCTAACTATAAACCCCTATCCAAGTAGATGGGATGCAAACCAGCTCAAGGACAGAACTGACCTGGTCAGACATGCTGCAGCCATGTCAGACTACAAACCAGGTACAACTGGCATCCCACAAGGCACGGTCCTGGGACCTCTCTTGTATGCTATATATGTCACATAGGTACAGGCCAACATGGAAGGACTCTGTCTGAACAGGTTCGCAGATGACTACAAACTGCCCACCATATCAGACCCTCCAGCTGACACAAGAATCCTACAAAAGGCACACATAGTAACAGACAAGTGGTGCCACAGCCATGTCAACAAGCTAACTGCAGAATAGTGTATAGTCATCCCCTGTGGAAACACAGTACGTGGCCACAAATTACCACATAGGTGTTAACCCATTAAGTACATCAGGAGCAATAAGAGACCTGGGGAAACAAGGTGATAGATATCCTGCATGTGACAACCATGTGTCTGTAGTGGTTACAGAAACATACCATAATACCCACCTAATCATGAAGGTAAGCACAGCTAGGTCAGGGTAGGTCAACGTGCCTCTCCAGTCATCCATCAGCAGCCTCACAATTGCGTACAATGGCCCTTGTGGGATATACCTTAGCAGACACCTGCATCAACTGGAAAGACCCCACAAATACCCCACCAGGAGGATCTCAGAGCTGTAACAGATGCCATGTGTTGCCTGATTAAACAAACTGCAGCTCCACACAGTGCCATACCATCTGGCTGGAGGTGATCTGTGCCTGATGTATAAAGCCATGACCAAGCTGGAATCAATGGACATCTGGCACCATGTAAAATCTGAATGCTGGTGACCTACGCAGATGACAGGCCTGAACCACAGCACAGACATAAACAGGACATGCTGTACCGATTGGTCCATAACCCAGAAGCTCACTCCACTCATGACTAAACCCCCAGTACAGGTTATCCAGGGAGTCCCTCACTGACTGTCATCCAGAGGAATCATGATGACTGGATGGGAGCTGGTAGGTGTACCCTGGATATCACCTGTATGTCACGGGTATACAGAGGCACAGCACACTAACCTTGACATATGTCATGGCAAACACCATTAAATATGTGTGTTGAAGGACAAACACTCTCTGACTAGCATTACAAATGGCCTAGGGCACATGGCCATTGTTTGTCACTGTCCACACAAGTTGTGGAATACATTAACAATGTCGGACAATCCTGTTCTATGTTGTCCATATCTGAACAAAATGCAACATGGTCATATCTGCACAACTGGCCCTCAACCATTCTGGTGTGCTCACTATAAATATTATGAGCAGTGATAGGACTGAAACCGATGATACTGTCCACCACAGTGAAAGTACTGAACCAGTACACTATACAACAATACACTGTTTGGTCAGTATGAAAGGATGTTGAAAACTGTATGCAAACTATCCCATGGCAACCCTGCAGGCACAGCATAATGCCTGTTAGGTTCAGACACAAAGCAGTTGGGCAGTAAGAACACAACCTGACGTCCAACACTCAACTGTACATGTGAAATATAGATGAAGTCCACACACAAACACAAATGTGGTGGACCACAATTCCCAACATATGGCAAGTTCACACTGGGCATGCTCGCACACTTAGAAAAAATGAGACGTGTCAGTCAAAAAGCCATAGAAACTGTGAACTGGGCATGCTCACACACTTAGGCCATGTCACAGTTCAGCAGTTGCACACACACATATCTGGCATTTGTATGTGTTAACACAGGAACCTCCCACAATACAGAAATCTGCCCAGTGCACACAGTGAAATTACAACAGAGACATAAGTAAAGTATCATATGCAAACATCTGCCACAGTACACAAGTTGTTCATAGAGATAGGGAAAGCTATGGCAATAAAGACCCACAAACAGTATATGAGCAACAGATACTTGCATCTGACAGGTAAACATATGGCTGTAGAGTGCAATACTAGGCTGTTGTCCCTAGGGAATACAGAAGGCTATCCACAGTGTATTTGGCATCTGCCTCCGCAGTACAGTAGGCCACTGTGCCTCAGCAAAGTTAATGCATATATATGCTCTCCCCCTTACTGATGGATAGTAACAGATGTACATACCTCTTCATATATAATGATGTCAGCACACTATACATATGTCAGGAGCACAAATGATACCTAGTAATTTGAATAGCGCGCTCAGCTACTGCGTCTCTCACAAGTGTCATAATATAGTTAGGTAGGGGTTTGAATCCTGCAAGTGCTCAGTGTGTGTGTGTGTATGTGTGACTGTGGGGGGGGAGTAATGTGTGTGCAATTCTATGTGTAAGAGAAATGTCCCTTTTGGCAACTAGTACAACACACCACATGCTGCATATTCCACTGTCTAAACACTGATGATGTCAGCACCCTATAAGTACAGCAGGAGAAAGCAAGCCTCCCAGTAATGCAAATAGTGCGCTTTGCTACTGCATCTCTCACAAGTGTCATAACATAGTTAGGTAGGGGTTTGAATCCTGCCAGTGCTCAGTGTGTGTATGTGGGGGGGAGTAGTGTGTGTGCAATTCTATGTGTAAGAGAAATGTCCCTTTTGACAACTAGTACAACACACCACATGCTGCATATTCCACTGTCTAAACACTGATGATGTCAGCACCCTATAAGTACAGCAGGAGAAAGCAAGCCTCCCAGTAATGCAAATAGCACGCTCTGCTACTGTGTCTCTCACAAGTGTCATAACACAGTTAGGTAGGGGGTTGTATCCTACAAATGCCATGTGTGTTTTTGTCACAGTTTGTCCATGTGTGTGGGGTGTTGTTCCCAATATTGCACGACATAGATCATATCAGTAATGTCAATGCACACATGATGTATGTGTGTGCCACATACACATATGTACCTGTGATCTTCAATAGTTCCCATGTCTGAAGCCTGCCTCATGTGAATACATGGAATCTGCATTAGACAACTGTATGGCACTGGTGTTCTGTGCAGGGGTTGCATGTGGTATGTGAATATACAGTGTGAGTTGTATATGGTGTCATCCTACCAGCGAGGGATACACGACTGGTCTGGAGCATATAGTCCACATGTTGTTGATGAACAGGTGCAGCATGTTTCCACCTCTTGTGAGAGTGGTAACAAGTTGTTCCATAGCAATCCAGTGAATGAATGCTAGGAACCTTTCAGCTAGGGTCTTGAAGCTAGAGTAATGCTCACACTCTATGTTTGGGTAGTTGCAGTCCACCCATATAATGGTGTTTGTAGAGACCATCATATTCCTAGTGTTGTCAGGAAGGCCAAGTGGGTTTCCTGGGTATGGGAGGGTGGTGTGTGCCAGGCTATGAACCTGAAGGTAGTCTAACCCACTGTTAGTTGCACATGGATAGGCTCTGATGCTTTGTGCTGTGCCACCAACCTGGAGGTGTGTGTATCTGTGGTGCCTTTGGATACATCCCCCCTGTTCTGGTTTGGTGCATGTTTAGGGGACGACAAGCATGGTATGAGGTATGACCTGGCAGTGCTGGGGTGCACCTGGGAGCCTTGTACCAGGAGTCTGTCACTGCATGGATATTGCTGTTCTCCATGCTAAGGACAGTGTCCACTGCATGCATTCTGAGGTTTACACTGCTGGCGTTGAGTAGCATTACTATTAGTGTCCTATCCCGTGTGATACCTGTGTAGGTGGCTATGTAATTTGAGCCTTGCATAAAAAGGCACTATGTGTGTAGCAAGAGCCTCTGCCAATATACAACGGCCCATGGGTGACAGGTGCAAGCTGTCCATAGCAAAGCAACGTGGCTTGTCTAGCATGTAATCCCACGCTGACAGGCATTGGATCCCCTTTGAATGTCACCGAAACCTACCGCAATTGTAGAAATTGATCATCCTGTCTACATATTGTGGCAGCATTCTTGGTGAGGGTAAGATGCTACTCCAGGTCAGGGTCATACCAGCCTGTGCCACATGCTCAGACAGCCCCTCTATGTCCCCTAGCATGTAGTCCAGGGAGGTACGTCACAGGTCATTTACACTGGCACAGTCAATGACTGAGTCATATGTGTACATGTCTTGGAGTGACCTGTATGCTTGTGTTATGTGGTGGATCATAGTGCCCGACGGGCATCTCACTGTGACCTTCTCCTTGTTCAGCCTGGTGAGCAGGACTGCAGTGTACCTGACGATAGAGGTACCTATTACAACTGTAGCAGGTGTGTTGTTAAGCTGTATGGGCTGTGACTGTTTGGCACGCAGGCTTTGTGAGCTATGTGTTGCACGTGCTGTGTTCTGGCATAATGTTTGCTTGTGTGTCTGCTTCGCAGATGTCTGATGCTCAGGCAGGATGCTATTCTGGGACTCCAAGAATGTTCCTGTGTGTATCTGTGTTTGGATTGCTGTCGTGGCAGGTCTATGTGAGACTGGTATTGTATTCATTGTAGTACCCCACTCCACCTGACAGGGTATGCCAGTACTGAGTTAAGAGAGCTTAGCCCCCAGTTTGGCTATGTGGTTGCATCTCTCACATGTGTTGTATGTTTATGGGAAGGGGAGAGGGTTGTCTGTGTACATGAGGCAGCTGTAACATTGCCACATGACTCACAGATTCACCAACTGGACCAGAGAGGAGATTGACAAGTGACCTTTGCACATGCTACCATAGTATTGTGAATCCCATAATAATTAACAACACATAGGGCCAATGGGGAACAAGGTACTCAAAATAAGTATGTGAGGGTGTAGTGCTCTTGATTTGTTAGTGCTGGCATATATAAATGCTTTTGTGAGCAAATGCCAGGTAAGTCATATGCAATGTGTTACAGGCAACTTACATGCAAACAGGACAAACAGTGACGTTCTGTCAAGTGAGACATGGACATCAGTACAGTAAGCAATACAGATGTCACTAGGCTTCCACAGAGGCGCTGTAAATCTGCATTGCAGGTGGAATCGGTGTTTAAGGGACATATCAGGCAAACATGCATACAAACAAAGCTACAGTCAGCAGGCCTGGATCTAGACTATGCTACAACAAACAAGTTGTATGACTTCCAGTAGGTAACAGTGCATATATGCAGGCACTATAAGCCTGTACCCAGAAAGTCACAGGTCAGACGGGCTGTGTCCAGCCCCACCTCCCACAAGTGTACAGACCATGTACCTTTATAATGTAGAATAACTGGCCTGAAACCCAAATGCTCATACCTGAACTAATACACATTTCGAATAACAGACACTGAGCCCTCACTCAGCAGTTCCACACTTTGTAGGATGTATGCTACCTGTCCTGGCACCACAGTATCCTTGACATGTATGGAGACTCTCCCTGCAGTCATAGTTAGTTCTGTGTTTTGGGGCTGTCATGCATGGTACGAGGTGTTACCTTGTAGTGCTGGGGTGCTCTTGTGAGTCTTGAACCTGTTGTGTATTACTGCACAGATATCAACATCCTCAAACATCCTCAATGCAGAGTCGAGTGTGTACAGCATGCAACTTGCAGTTGACATGTCCATCACTGAGTATCAATACTTACATTTTCTTATCCCCTGTGCTACCTATGTAGGTGGCCTTCTGTTGACAGCCTCACCACCAGTATGCAAAGATGTGCAGACATTACACTATGGTAATTACTATGGGTGTACAAAACAATACAATGACATTCATACTGTAACTGCATCAGGCATGCTGGGATATACCCACAATGATATCATTACACTGTACTGTTGACAACATGATACTATTACTACACTTCTATGTAGTCACCCTGTGCATCAGCACCATGTTAACCTGTTCCTGCACCGATGTTACAGAATGCAGGAGGTGGCACAATTTCATCATATGCACAGGGTGTGTACTTGGTATGCCTGAGTCTGCCACTGATACAACCAATTGACATGTCTGTGTGTGTGTGTTGGTGAGGGACAGCAGTACAAGATGGGGCAATGTTGATGCAGTGTGTGCGTGTATGCAGTAGCCCTAGGTGTTATCAATTCGCATGTATGTATGCATGCACACAGTTCCACCTCATGGCTGCCATATACAGGTGTTTATGTGCAGCCACAGACTGTACCTGCCAGGTCATACAGATCACTGTCTCTGGCCACGGACACGGTACCTGTGCCTGGCAGGGGTGCTACAGACCATATCAGGTACAAAGCCAGACTGGGTACTGTCATCAGAAGCAGGTGGTTGGTGACTGGAGACAGGTCCCTGTTGGGACTGTCCAGAGCCACGTGCACGTGGTCTCCTGGGGCGGTCTGATGACAGCACAGACCCAGCATTGCTGGGGCTGCTGCTGGCACTATGGGAGCGGCCGCGGGCCTGTTGTCATCCGCGACGGCTGTCAGCTGCTGCTGTTGCTGGCATACGCCCACGTTGACGCCTCAACCGTCCACCATTGCCCTGGCTCATGGACATGTAGTTGTGGAACAGATCTAATGTGTCCCCCCAACGTCTGTCAATGACCTCGGTGAAATTATGGATGGCAGCTGCAACATCACGCATACTGTCACTCATAGCTGTGCGGCATTCTCTCAACTCCCTCAGACCCTGTCTGGTGTACCATTCCATATGTGACTGTGCCTGCATTATAGCCCGAAACATAGCTGAGGTTGAAAGACCTCTGTGGGCACGTCTGACAGGGGCAGTATGCCCACGGATGCTCCCACGAGAACCCCTAGACATCTGCCAGTGTGGTACCATGTCAGGACCCTGGCCATGGCTGCTGTGTGGGGATGCATGTGCCACCGATACCACATTACCCTGGTCAATGCCCACTGTATTCTGTCCATCACCTAGGGACATTGGTGACAAAGGATGTATTGGCAGGATGACTGTGCGCATTGATGGGGTCGACAGCTGTGTACTGTCAATTGGCTGACCAACGACGGACCCTGGCACACCTCCCTGTGCCATTACAGGGGTATCATCATTATCACTATCCATGGCAGCTGATTCAGGTTCCCTGCTGCACAACACCAGAGCAGCACCAGAACCTGTGGGAGTAAGACAGGAAACACAGTTTACAATGTGTACACAATGTCGCCACTGATACACACATGCACACATGCACACATGCACATGCACACATGCACACATGCACACATGCGCACATGCACACATGCACACATGTGAATATCCGACGCACGCTAATGGACATTTCTAATTAAATCACTGCAGTGATGGCGTACCTGCTAATATGTCCGGTTATGTGTGCCTATGTCATTTACCCAACGGACCAGGTCTTGCCACAGTGCTGCCCTCTCCTGCTGGTTCTGGCTGGTGCGGGAAAAGAGTATTGCAAAATCCCGCACCAGGCTCTGGTGTATCTCCTCATCCTCCGCAGTGGAGTACACAGGGTTTCGCTGGTGAACCATAGTCCTGAAAAGGAAAAGAAAAATATGTCAGCAATATATGTCATCAAAATATGGCACACATAATACACATAATACTCGACTGTAGTGATATAACTTAACCCCAATATATAGCATCTGTCTGTCTATTGGGGGATACACATGTAAATGACCAGATATCAGTGCTCAGCTGACAACTGTGCAACAGTACCTGGCACACTCCATATGACAGACTACTATACTCCAGCAGTCAGCACACTGGCTCAGGTCCAATGCACAACCTCACACTGGGGGTTTGTATCAAGGTATTGTATGTGGAACATTATCAACCCATGCACTGCATGCAATGCACATTACATATTTCACTGGTAACGCACACTACTCTTACTTGCCATAACCCTACCTACACCACAGTCACATACAGGGTAACACAGCACAACATATGGCAATGTAATATGTTTTGATCGCAATACCTCACACATCTGTCTCTGGCCTCACACCACAGACACACACTACCATGACAGACAGACAGTCATGGTGAGCAATCACACCAGTACATAACATGCACCCAGTCACTGGCACGCTCATTCCACCTCACATATTTGGTTTGTAATGGATTTGTGGGTGTGCATTGTGTCTTAGGTAGGTAGTATGCTATTGGCCCTTGGCCTACAGCAGCATACTGTTATGCTACCCTGCCCCTTGTGACACATGTGATGTGATCATACCTGCTCCTGTCCAACAGTTACACAGGATGACTCATATGGCATATTACCTATCTGCATAACATTCAGCAGGGGTATGTCTGACATCTACTCATGGGGAGCCTTGCTTCTTAATGCTGTGTGGTTTACTCCAGGCTATGTCTTATCTGTGGGTAGGGACCTGTACCTCCCCCATGTGCTATTTACTTCGGTGACAAGGATGACAGACATAGGTAATTTGGGTTGTGGATGTTGTGAGGTGTTACCATGGTTGTTGGACATCTGTCATGGGTTTGACTTCACTATGTATATCCAGCAGTGGTAACCTCTATGTAGGTAGTCTGGGTGCGCTCTGTGGTCTTGTCAGTCACTCTGCATAGGTAATGTGTTTGAGTGCATTGACACCGTTACTTAAGTATGACTGTGTACTTCTCCATATCTGTAGCTGTCATGGGAGGTACATACCGTGTAGGACATTGTAGGGTGTAGAGGGGTACAGTGACCTACATGTCCATAGCTGACACACCATGTCTGCTGACACATACCATGTACAGGTATTACAGGACTAGTGTGCCATTGTGTATATCAATGGGGAGCCTATTGTACACTTGTTGCCCCTGTTCCCCCTGACACATGCAGTGTTGGGCAGGCATGCACATATGTGGTGGTTACTGGTGTCCGTGTTTTGGAATGGGGTATGGTACTCCAGTATCCACACTGGTGTTCACTCCATGCCTTTGTCACCAGGCACCTGTTGCAATACATCTGCACACATGTGCCTCACTCAGTATATATATATATATATATATATATATATATATATATATATATATATATATATATATATATATATATATATATATATATATATATATATATATATATATGTATATATATATATATATGTGTGTGTGTGTGTGTGTGTGTGTATATATATATATATTTGTATATATATGTATATATATATATATGTATATATATAAATATATATATATGTATATATATATATATATATATATATATATATATATATATATATATAAATATATATATATATATATATATATATATATAGTTATAGATATATAGATATAGATATGGAGAGAGAGAGACAGAGGGAGAGAGAGAGTGAGAGGGGGTGGGACAGAGAGAGAGATAGTCATATACAGACATATCTGTAGACAGTCAGATCTGTCTGTATATGTATCTACATATATCTATATATGTATGTGTGTATTACATATATCTGTACGTACATATTCTATCAATCTCGATGTCTGTGCAGTAACTGAAACCTGGTTCAAGGCTCCTGTGAGCACCCCAGCGCTACCAGACTATACCTCGTATCATGCTTTTCAGCCACAAAACTCGGGCCAAACCATAAAGGGAGGGGGAGAGTCCATATTCATCATGGACACCCACACCTCCAGGTTAGTGGCAACACATGAAGCATCAGAGACCATCCAGGTGCAACTAACCGTAGGCAAAACTGCTATACAACTGGTAGCATGTTACAGACCACCCTCCCAATCTCAGGAACCCCATTCAGCCTTCCTGAAGACATTGGAGGATATGAATGTCTCACCAAACACCATCATATTGGGAGACTTCAACTACCCTAACATAGACTGGGTGCATTATTCTAGCACAAACACCCTAGCCCAAAGGTTCCTGGAATTCATAAATTCAAATGCAATGGAACAGCTAGTCACCTCTCCCACAAGGGGAGATAATATACTAGACCTGATCATCACAAACATGGGGACAATGTGCTCCACACTGGAAGTATTCCCCTCACTAGTGAGATCTGACCACAAACTAATCACCTTGGATATACATATCCCACCTCCACTCCCAACACAAACGACTACAGTGAAATACTTCTCAAAAGCCGACTTTACACTTCTTAAAACTGAGATGGTATCCTTTAAGCCCACTGGGCCAGTGGAAACAACATCCCACAATGCAGAATCCTGCACAAATGCTTTCTATGGACATCTCCAAGACTGCATGGATCATGCAATCCCAAATAAAACCAAGGCCCTCCCCACCAAGGGCAGGCGTCCTGTCTGGTGGACCCCAGCCATAAACAAATTGTATAACAAAAGAAGGTAGCTACTGCACGACAGAGCAAAATCCCATGCAGAGAAGGCATCTGTGATCAGCACTAGTATTAAGTAACATTCTCTCATAAAAACATCCAAGGCCAACTTTGAGAGAATAATCGCTATGGACACTAAAGATAACCACAAGACCTTCACCTGCTATGTTAGAAACCTGGGTGGAAACCCTCAGATATGTTCAGAGTTAGTGCACAATGACATAACATACACTGAACCCACAGATATTGCCAACATTCTGGCAGACAGGTTCAGTGCACATTTCTCCCCTCCCTCACCCCCAAAAGGGGAAATAATTATCCCAGCTGAATGTAACCTCCCTGTCATCTCAGATGTCCAGGTGTGAACCGTCCTCAGCAAAGCTATAAACACAGCATCACTGGGACCTGACGGTATCCCGGATTGCGTGCTACGTGAACTCCAAGAGGAGCTAAACCTGCACATAATACTGCTATTTAACCGTAGCCTTACTACAGGATATGTACCGGAACACTGGCGTACAGCAACAGTAGTCCCACTCCACAAAGGAGGCACTTTTACAGACCCTGGCAACTACCACCCCATAAGCTTAACCAGCCTGGTCTGCAAAGCTATGGAAAGAATCATTATGGAACTCATAAACAGAGACATTGGGGACTTGCAGACACTTGATCCCACCCAGTTCGGCTTTGTAAAGGGCAGATCCTGCCTTTTGAACCTGGTTGACTTTTTTGAAACAGTCACTAGAGCCATTGACGAGGGCAAAGCAGTCCATACAGCCTATCTGGACTTGGCTAAAGCTTTCGACACAATACCCCACTCCGGCATCATAGACAGGCTCAACAGCTGAAATGTAAATCCATATGTCACAAGATGGGTTGCAAACTGGCTAAAGGATAGAACCCATAAATTCAAATTCGCTGGAGCCATGTCAGACTCAAAGCCAGTCACTAGTGGTGTCCCACAAGGCTCTGTCCTGGGACCCCTCATGTTCAGCATTTATTTCTCAGATGTGGAAGCAAACTTGGGAGGGTTGTGGCTGACAAAGTTCGCAGATGACTGCATACTAGGCGCCATAGTCGATACACCAGCTGACACATACATCCTACAGAAAGGCCTCACTGAAACGGACAACTGGTGCCGGAGTCATGGCCTTAAACTAAATGCCAAATAATGTATAGTCATCCCCTTTGGGAAAAACAAAGTACCCACAAATTATCACATAGACAGTAACCCACTGAGTACGGAAAGAGTAATCAGAGACCTGGGGACCCAAGTCGATAGTGACCTCTCATTTGACACCCACATTGCCAAAGTGGTTAGAAAGACTTTCTACCTTGCCCACCTTATCATGGAGGGATTCACATCCAGATCAAAGAAAGTCATTGTACCCCTATACTCCTCCCTTATCAGGCCCATGAATGAGTACTATGCCCCGTTTGGTATGTACCTCTCCCGGCACGTGCAACAGCTAGGGAGACCCCAAAAGTACCTCACCAAGAGGATCAAGGGTCTCCAACATATGTCATATGCTGCCAGACTGAAGAAACTCCAGCTCTATTCAGTAGCATACCGCCTACTTAGAGGGGATCTGTGCTGGCGTACAAGGCCATGTCCAATCAGGAATTGATGGACATGCTCCACCTCATATAATCCAAATCCATCAGAACCACGAGAGCTAAAGATTTAAACCTCAGCACAAATATGAATAGGACATGCTGGAGGGACAGATTCATAACTCAGAGGCTTCCCATACTCTGGAACAGAATCACAGTTCATGTTAGGCAGAGCCCCTCACTGACTCTCTGCATGTGAAATCTTGACGAGTGGATGGGAGATCATAGGTTTACCCCAGAGGTCATCTCTGTGTCACTACTAGACAGAGGCACAGTAAACTAATTCTATTATGTAAGAGGGTCTTCACTGTGTCACTACTAGACAGAGGCACAGTATTCTAAATCTATTCTGTACACTTTTGTACCATTACATGGGGTGGCCAGCCACAACACTATGGCTAGGCTTATAGATGCCCCAGGGCAGATAGCCTAGTACTAAACTATGAAACTGTGAAACTATATATGTCTATGTATTTCTACATCCCTCTCTATCTATGTATACATATATGCATATTTTATATATATATATATATATATATATATATATATATATATATATATATATATATATATATATATATACATACATATCTCAATATACACACGTTACGATATATATATATATATATATATATATATATATATATATATATATATATATATATATATATATATATAAAATCCTTTATAGTTCCACATATGTATACACACACTAACGTACTGATGAACATCCATTACTGTACAATCTACATTGTACATTGCACTACAACCTACATTGATATGTGCACATAGCTACCTTCACATACATATGCATGTACAGCCTTCAGTGACAGTTGCAGTATGTCCACGGCCCTATGCACATCTTCATATACATAGATACAGACCAATAACACATATGGAGGGTTCACAGTATGTAGACTATTATATTAGTACTTTACATTACCTGTGTTTGTTGCAGCTGTTTGCGTTGGCTTTCAGATTGTTGCCCTGCTGTCAACTTGTTTGTTTTGTTGTTACTTTTTTTTTATTTCTTTCTGTTTCTCTTTCTGTTTCTGTTTCTCTTTTTTTCTCTTTCTCTCTCTCTCTCTCTCTCTCTCTCTCTCTGTTTCTACCTGCAGAGGGTGCAATGAAAGTATTACATGTGTGGACTGGGAGTACAGGATGCTTTTGTAGGTATCTGCACATGTCCATGTGATGGCCTCTGCACCAATTGTTAGCCAGCATTTACTAATTGCATGCAGCCTGTTGTGTAGTGTTTGCAGTTCTCACTGTGATTTCAGGACAGTGCTATAAAAAGGTTTGTTAGATAGGCATCGCCCTTTCAGATTATCAGGGTGGGGACCATGCTGGTTTGCTGTGGACACTGTTCTGTGAGTGTAATGGTTGGTATGTCTCTCATATTTCAGGCTGTGTTGTAGACACTGCAATGCATGTTGTACTGTAACCTGAGTATTCCTTCCTCCAGTTTCCTCTTCTCAGTGTGTATGTAAACTGACACCTACAGCTAGTAATACTGTGTATATGGGTGTGTGTGCTTTCCTGTGGGAATTGTGGTGTAACTGGTATATAGCAGTGGCTCTTGCAATCTGTTGCTATGGCTTCAATATTTGCCCTTTACATTTTGTATGCCTGCTAGGTGTCTTTCCTGTAATGTGTTGCTATGGCTTTCCTATTTTCCATTTACATTCACAGCTTGTAATGCTTGCTATATCTGTTTGGTCAGCAATTCCCTATGTGTTTGTTGTGGTAGGGTGGTACTGCATGCAGTGTGGTCTGGCCATGGTGTGGGCCTTGACACTTAGAAGGGTATTTGATCATGCTGCTGAGCAGGCCTCAGATACTCTCAGGTGCATCTTTTATCAGCCTCATGGAATGGTACATATCAGTGGGATACACCCATGAAATATTCTGATATTCTGCAGTTGTGACTGTGGGTTATTTTGAGCATATGTATTACTACTCCATTTGTGACGTGCAAGTGGTGCATACTTTCAGTAATTCATAGTTACCATTGCATGTGTTGTAACACCTTTCTGCCTACTGTTAGTACATTTCACAGGGAGTCAGTGGGGCACAGTTGACATTTGTTTTCAAATCAGGGACATCCCTGTAACTCAGTCACAGTTGCTATGTCTGGGCTCTTAACTATTCAACTATGGCAGTGTTTATCCTGCTCTGAGTATGTGTGTGGCTTGCCAGGTGCTACTGTGACATTATTACCTACTAGCTACCAACTAGCATGGCTGTTTCTCTTCACACAGTACTATTTTACAAATCCACTAGATTTGACAGTAAATATACATGACATGCTTTGTGTACTAGGCTTGCTATATTCACTTTACATTAATTCCTACTATTTCATGATATATTTCTTTCAGCACAATGTTCTTGTATAGCAGTCATGGCTTAGTGGTAAGTCATGCAGACGAATGTTTCCAAGGTCCTGGGTTCGAGACTGATAGAGGAATTTTATTTTGCTGCTGAGCAAACTACAGGCCTTGTCATTCAGAGTGACTAAGGCACTTTTAAACAGTTGTGAGCGGGTTAGCGCTAGTTTGCGCGGAGCTCACGCATGTGCACTGCCACTTAGCTTCGCGCACACATGATTAGCTAAGCGCACAGAAGCGCACTCCCGCTTACTACTGCTTAAAAGTGCTTACTCTGGGAGATAGGAAAGTGGTGAAAAAGGGGGCACAAGGAGGGTAGGACAGTAGGAAAACAAGCTCGGGATTTGCAGGAGGGATATAGGAAAGGCCCATAGCTGCCCATTTCTTTATCAGCAACAGCTATGCATATGTTTGTAATTTGGTGTGAAACTTGAAACCTTCCACCCCTGAGAGAGGGGTGAGGACAACAATATTTGGTGTACAGCCAATTGTAATTGCCAGTTTACATGTCCAGCAGACATGTGTGTGAAAAGGGCAGCTATGTATGGGGCGTAATTTTTTTGTGGGAACAGAGTGCCCTTTTTTTTTTTTTCAGGTGAGAGTGGAATGTCAGGTACAGGAAGTAGGTATAGCTGGGGAGGTAGGTAGGGGTGGTTAACAGACAAGACAAACAAGACGCATACAGGGGTGATGTATGTGGGGGGGATACACAATTGACGGGGACGGATGTTTGGATATCTCGAGCCCATGAGCCCACAGATGGCAACAGTGGAACTGAGATCCCCACCCATGGGCAGTTGTCACTGTACCTTCACTGCCCAGGATGGGGCTGTGCTGGGGGCTGTGTAGGACGGGCAGCAGGCATGCCCGTGAGCTGTGCCACCCGTGCCTCAAGCTGGCATAGGGGCACAAGCACAGAATGCCTGCTCTCCCTATGCACCACAGTCCGGACACTATGGAGGGTGAGTGGATGTTCTCCTCCGGCCACGCTTGCAGAGGGGGGACGAGCCCCATCCCCTGCAGCGCTTCCACCTGCAGGTGGCACAGGGCCACTGGAGGAGGGTCCAGCCTGGGCACTACTGCCAGGTGCACTTGCCAGCTGAGGTGGGAGAGGTGGGTCCGCTGGAACCCACCTTCCCTGTCGTCCTATGTTTTGCATTATTTTATGACAGTTTGGGTTAGTAACGTACAATACCATTCACAATTAGTTGTAACAGCATGCATTAGTATTCCCATTAACCAAACACCCATAAATTCAAGCCATTGAACAGCAAGCATAACACATGCATAATTTGAACAACAATACACAATCCAACAACATGCAGGGTTGATTGATGGCAACAGGCCATCAGGTTTGGATGTATGAACAGGGCACATGCATCAACGTACATGCAAATATGTATGAACCAACAGAGCAAATGTCCAAGGGAGTTAACTGTGAATACACATACCCATTTCATGTGGAATGGATTATTTGTGGTTATAGGGTAGGGTGAAGAAATATTTCATTAACAACTTCAAATACCTATACATATGCTGTACATTTCTACTAGCTGCAGATATATACACACTACAGGTCTGACTACAGTTTCCTATGTGTAAACTTACGCATGTTGGTGATGGGAATGTTACTGCTACATTAATATATATTGCATTTTTATTCATACACATTCATATCTGGCTCTGTTCAGCTACAGCATCCTGCTACATTTGCTTTATATGGCTCTAGACAACTGTGGATGTTTGGTATTTCATACAACCATACTATCTGCATATTGCAAACGTACAGCAACATATCCAAATTGTGGGACACACATTCCAGCTTCAGTACTTTATTCCACACATTTCACTGCTTGGTTGTGCCTGTCACATTCATTTCATTCTGTACTGACTGCAGTATACTTTTTCAGGAGTTATTACAACTTTATTGGTGGATTCATACCTCTTTCTCACACTCTCACTTGCTTTATTTTTACAATTCAGGATGGTACTTAATTCTAGGCTTTATTGACATGTTTTACATGGTTACAACAATCCTTTCCAACAGTCTCACTTGTGTCATGTTTCAGATTTTAAACGGGGATATATTTCACACATGTGTTTTACTCAGCTTGTGTAGCTGTAATTTACAGCCTGCTGCAGGTTATGTACTATTACATTACAGGTGGAACATCTTTATTTCCGACTTGTTTCATTTTTATTTTTGGATTACAGGCTGCATCACACTTATGTAATCACACAGTACTAGCAGAATCTCTCTTACACTGTTACTTGCATTTTTATTAATAAGTGACTACACTGCACTCTTTTGCAAGCTGTCATACTTATATTTTTTAACAGTTACAGGGAGAGAATTACTAACCTGCCTGGTGGCGCAACCGCACAAGCCTATCGGCATAGGCTCGAGGATTCATGGAACGGACACCTGCAGCTGTAATATAAATGAAGTAATATTGGAATACACATCTCCATAATATCAGCTAGGTTAATTTCTTACATAAATAATTGCATGTAACTTACTCAGTAGTGGGGCGTTGGGCATTTGCCGGGCCTCCTGGATCCAACGGTTCAGTTGGTCCTGCTTCTGTCTCTTCAGGTCCGCATGGTGGTGATGGACCTGTTCACCAGTCCTTGGTATTCCTGTGGCACTGGTGAGATCATGTGCCAACCGGTCCCATGCCTCAGCCTTGTATGCTCCCCACAGGACCTGGCCCTGCATGAGTTGGGCCTCATGATCATGGACGAGGAGCCAAACCATATATTTGGACTCCTCAACACCCCACCTCTGTGCTCGGAAGCAACTACCCTCTCCTACACCTGCCATCCTGACTGCAAATCGATTCCACAATCAGTTATGCTGTGTATTCCTGCCTATGGGGCTTATATATGCCGTTTTTCCTGCACTTATCTGTGATTGGCCATTTTGGAAATGTATCAGCTTCACAAAACCTGCTTTGTCATGCTTCTCTTTCCATTTATTCCTATATATATGCTAATACTGCATTTCTAAGAGCAACTGTCATGACTTAGTGGTTCAGTACTTTGACTATGGTGCATGGTATCCTGAGTTCGAGCCTGGCCATTGCTTTGTTTTTTTTTTTTTTTTTATGACTGTCTACACAAGCTAGGAGGTGTGACTGTGTAAAGGCAGTTTTGATACAGCTTGCTCAAGTTGCCCGCCGGTTATCTTGTTGGTGCGGTGCGCAGCTCCGCGCAAACGGGTTACACTGGTTTACGCGTCATTTGGCTGTCAGCACGCATATTACACTCGGCTCAGCTATGGGCACACAGTTTCAACATGTTACAGCACTGCTCAACCCCGGGCACTCATTTTACACCTGTTAAACCACTGCTCACCTACGGGCAGATATGCTCAGCTTGTTAGAGTGTAGCTCAGCTACAGGCACTTCTGACATTTTTTTTTTTATTATCTCACATTTCTTCAAAATACATGGCCCATTTCATTACATTTTACATAAAATATAATTTTATATATGTACATATATGTCAGAGAATTGTTTTGTGCTTATTTCACTAAAAATAAAAATTGACGTTGTGGGGGCTCGAACCATGACTGCGTCCTCTTCAGCCGACGTTTCTACCGCTACGCTACTGCTTCTTGGCTTACTTTGCATATTTAGATCGTATATGCTTTTCCACTGACTGCTAACTGTGGCTAAGCGACGGGCACGCCCGCGCAAACGAACGCAATTACGGGCAAACATCTTTAAAACTTATAAAAAAATAGAACATGTTCATTTTTACATTTTATGTTTATAGTCTGTGGGGGCATGTGTTGTGTTGTGTTATGTTTGTTGACATTTATGCAGACTCTCTCATGGGGGTTTACTTTCGGGACTTTTACTCTTCAGGGGGCGTGTCCGTTTGCAGGACTCGCCCTGCGGACACGCCCACTACTTTCTTACACGGACAGTGTTAGTCTTGGGTGTGAGTCAGCATGCCCTCATGAATATGCATGGCATGCTGACGTCACACCGTTTAACTGCAGCCTCCATGTAAGACTTGTAACTCTTACACGGAGGCTTCGTGAATCCTGCCCAGTGAATTTGAAAAAGAAATTACAATATATGAATTAGATAAAGTGTTCAAACAGGTAAATGTAGAATTTGCTGCTGATCCAAATAGAATTGGATTTAAAATGTATAAAAACCTAGATGATTGGAAGAAAAACTAATTATTTGTGTTTAATGAATGGTTAAATTTAGGTTTACATGATAAAGAATTGAGAAGTAGAATATTAAACTTTATTAAGTGATGGTTTTCTGGATTTTTTTATTTAGTTATATTCTTTTACACAGTTTGTTTTAGATAATATAGGTAATTCAGGTTTATATTGTGATATATTTGTCATGCAATATGATAGCATCATGAAGAAATTGGCCATGACGTCCGCAAGAGTTACCTCCTCACGGAGCACTTTAGAGGCGTACGCCCTTATACATTGATCTTGTTATTATGAATTTGTACTACTGTCTTAAACATGTGATTTCTATATAAGTAATTTTTTATATATGTATTTCTTTTATTTTTCTTAAATATGTATTTTTTCCTTTTTAAAAAGGTATTTTTTGAATATGTATTCAGCGAGAGTAGCTCGTTACATCCGCAGGGATATATTGCTTAGATATTGCTTAGATTTTGCACATTGGGGCTTTATATGTGTGTTGAAACAAGGTAAAAAGAATTTGCTATATAGATTGGAAGTCGGTTGTGATAGAAATGTTTATGACTTATTTACTCGCTGGTTATATATAACATTCTGCCGTACATCCATCTATGGTTATGCTAACTATTATGCCATAGAGATAAGAATTTCGCCTGCTGATTTATTTTATGGAAAATAATATACTGAAGTTAATTTAACTAGGGATTGAAATATAACAATGCCTACCATGTTAAGAACCGATGTCAAAAAAGAGTGCCAAATAATGTTACATAGTTACCACGCAGGATCGCTCTGTTTGTTAGTAAAGCTGCCTCACATTTTTATATATTTTAATATATAGTTCTATATGTTCTAATACTGTTATGTATTTTTTAAATGCTATGAGCTTTAGTTTTCATATACTTGTGACTTGAAGTTTTGGCAACTGTTTTGATTTTGTTTTAACTTGATTGTTTAATTACATCAGTTAACAAGCCCGCCAAAAATGGCTTTTGTATATAAATAGAGCTGAATTGTATATGTGAGTTGACTATCTGAAGAAGCATAGCTCTGCTATGCGAAAGCGCTCATTTTATCTTGTTATATTAAACGGATTTTAACTTTTACTACAACGGAGGTTTCTTATTATTCGTGGTGACTTCTTCTGTTTCCTGATACCAGTTACTTGTTCTCTTTTTGTCAGAAGGCGTCTTCAAGAACCAAAACAGTTTTTTACCTACGAATATTAAACTTTATATGGGAAAAGGATGGAAAAAAAGAATAAATCATTTCAGTGTCCGCAGACACTGAAGTAAAAGTGGCAAACAGGCAAACAGGAAAGCAATACAGGGGAGTGTCACAGTTTCTGTGACACACCCCCTGTATTACTAAAGCACCGTATGGCACTTCGGCATTCTGCAGAAGCAGGAAATGTGTGCAAATGCACACTGTACCTCTCAACCGTACAGATTTTCGCAAAATGTCCAGATCTGCATACCTCTCTACCTCTTAATGCCAGAAATCTGGACAAAGCTTGACAAAATGGGGGGACAAATAGGGACATATTTTAAACATTGCCCTTATAAACTAAGGTACTAGTAACAGGGTTCCTTTTAACATTCTGAAGGATTTGAAGTCTGAAACTCAAATGTTATGTCATTATTTAGTGACCTCAATTCTGAGATCACCCCAGTGACTTGCCAGGAAAAAAGTGGAACAGGCCAAAAATTTGAGTCAAATATCTGGCATTCTGTGACTATATGTACATTTGAGAGGTATGCAGATCTGTGCCCCAAATTCATGGTCCACAGTCCAGAACATGATGGTGATCTGGCAAATTAGTGGAAAAGCATTAACAGTGAAGTGGAAAATAATGAGAGACATTTGAGTTCCAGACATCATACCCTTCAGAAAAGTCATGACACATCAAAGCCTGTTAGTCTATCAACTTTCTAAGTGTGTAAGAGCAATACACATATGGTGGTGCAGAAAGCAATGTGCAAACCCCTACAGTAAATAAAAATAAAACACATATGTAATTACTTTTTTTTGTCCGCAATAAAGTTTAAGCGTAGCTCAACAGGAGTGCATGTCATGCAGCTATGTTCAGCCTAGCGCACACATCCCAATGAGCTAAATAGAAATATATGGCCAAAGCAGTGTAAAGTGAAATGGTGTAGCAGTTAGAGCTTTAGCTTAACAAGCAGGTATCTGTGGATCGAGTCTCCCTTCAGTTCATTCATTTTCATCTGTTAAAAAAGCATGAAAATATATTTTGTTATCAGAAGGTATTGAATAATATATATTTGTTAACCAGTGTAGTGTGGCAGGTCCAAATGTGAGGTGTCAGTGTAATACAGACGTGAAACCACCATATAAACATAAGTGTCCCATACAGCATAGCCACAAAAGAATGTATTGTAATGAAAGCACATAGGGGGATGTAATGGAAGGTAAACATACATATCATAATTCTTCTTTCGGCTGCTCCTGTTAGGGGTCACCAAAGCAGTTCAACTGTTTCCATTACTTCCTGTCCTCTGCACCTTGCTCTGTCACACCAACCACCTGCATGTCCTCTCTCACCACATCCATAAACCTTATCTTAGGCCTTCCTCTTTTCCTGTTACCTGGCAGCTTCATCCTTAGCATCTTTTTCCCAATATACTCTGCATCCCTCCTCAGCACATGTCCAAACCAATGTAATCTTGCCACTCTGGCTTTGTCTCCAAACCTTCCAACCTGGGCTGACCCACTAATATACTTATTCCTAATCCTGTCTATCCTCATTA
This sequence comes from Protopterus annectens, assembly GCF_019279795.1. NCBI lineage: Eukaryota > Metazoa > Chordata > Ceratodontiformes > Protopteridae > Protopterus > Protopterus annectens. The sequence continues at coordinate 659,926,432 of NC_056727.1, read as the reverse complement.
CACCTAGTGCAAATCTTAACATCTTCATCTCTACCATGTCAAGCTCTGACTCCTGCCTTTTTGTCAATGCCACTGTCTCCAACCCATATAACATAGCTGGTCTCACTACCCTCTTGTAGATCTTCCTTTTCACTCTTACTGGTACACGTCTGTCACAAATCACTCCTGACACTCTTCTTCACCCCCTCCATCCTGCCTATACTCTCTTCTTCACCTCTCTTCCACACTCACCATTAATCTGAACTGTTGATCCCAAGTATTTAAACTCATCCACCTTCGCCACCTCTGCTCCCTGCATCCTCACCATTCCTCTATCCTCCCTCTCATTCACACACATATATTCTGTCTTAGTCCTGCTGACCTTCATTCCTCTTCTCTCTAGAGCATATCTCCACCTCTCCAGGCTCTCTTCCACATGTTCCCTACTCTCACTACAGATCACAATGTCATCTGCAAACATCATAGTCCACGGGGACTCCTGTCTGATCTCATCTGTCAACCTGTCCATCACCATTGCAAATAAGAAAGGGCTCAGAGCTGATCCTTGATGTAATCCCACCTCCACCTTAAATGCATCCTTCACTCCCACTGCAGACCTCACCGCTGAAGTCAGCATACATATCATAATATGTCATTTATAAGGAATCAACCCCACAATGCCGATAGTCTCTAAAAGGAAAGCTTAACAATACTAACTTGTGCTCAGCTATGCTTAGCCAGTATAAGCATTGCTGAAATGTAAATTCTAAGCAAGAAGTAATGTAGCTAAATGGATTTTCACTCTGGTAAGCAGTGCTTAGCATCTACCCCTCTAAGCAGTGCTGATACCAGCTAAGCGGGTTTGCCTGACACTTAGCTTAGCTTAGCTTATTCAAAACCATCCAATCACAGCAAAGGGCAGGACATTGGCCATATTTAAAACATGCAGGCAGGAATACAGCTCATAATCAGT
>NC_056727.1:659907980-659920480 GCF_019279795.1 Protopterus annectens | reverse complement strand
AAGGTGGGGATAGGTAATAGTGGTTCTGGCTAGTGGGGAGAGAATGGGTTTTATCTTATAGAGGGAGCTTAGTTTCCTGTTGATAGTTTTTATGGTATTGCTGATATGGGTTTCAAAGTTCAGGTTGTTATCAATGGTTACCCGTAGAAGTTTAGCTGTTGGATCGGGAGATATGAGTGTACCATTATTGGATAAGACTGAAAAGTTCATTGGGAGTGATTTACAGGTAGGAGTGAAGATGAGGAGTTTGTTTTTTTTGGGGGTTCAAGAGGAGGCAGCATTGTAGAAACCAATTTTCAGTTTTATTGAACATTGTCTGAGTTAGAGTCTGTAGTTGGGACTGAGATTTAGCTGAGCAGATTATTGTCGAATCATCTGCGTATTGTACACAGTTAGTTAAAGGAATAGCTAGGTTGAGGTCATTGATAAATATTGAGAAAAGGAGGGGGCCCAATATAGAGCCTTGAGCAACACCTAGGGTAACTGGGAGACCTCTGCTTCTTATGTAAAAACATGCAATTAATGTCTATGCATGGTCATTGCAAATGTATGCTCTTAATTTTTGCAGCTGTAACTGTGCTTCTGCCTGTACTTTGTCACATATCGGTAGGGTTCATCAGAAAAGTGAAATTATAGTTTGACATTTTTGCTAGGTTAAGAATGGGCTTGGCAAGACAGCTCAGACATCACAATGTGGGAGGTCCACTGGCTGTTCTATACAGCATGCAAATCAGGTGGGGATTGCATCAATTTGGGGGAGAAAACATCCTGGTAGCTTGAGTAAGAGCTCTGGCAGATGTAACATCATCATTTCAGAGCCAGCTAGAGGTTTTTCAACTTGATTTTCAAAGTGAAAGTAAAACAGTATGGAAAGGTAGGAAGCCTAACAGGGAAAACAACTGAGTGTATTATTTTTTAAAGCTGCATGGGTGATTTTTCAAGGCCATATCAATGAACAGGGACCAAAAGTGACAGCAGGTTGAGCAATCTGCCACTGTTGTCCTTTAAGGTACCTAGTCCTAATTGAAAATCCCCCTTCAGCAACACTTCAATCTAAGCAGGAGAGCGAAAAAAACTCAGAAACCCATTAACATAGAAAAGCTACTTACCTGTCCTTGTTTGGCAACCATCTAAGGCCTGCCTTACTGCCAGCTACCTCAGTTTGTCTCGGACATGATCCTGCACATGCAAAATCATGCCAATATGTGGATCCCAGCAAGCAACTCTCCACCTCAAAAGCCCTAAAGACTTTCCCCTTTCCATACCTCACTTCCTCCCTTCTCCTTCCATTAGTTAACCCTTTCCCACCTACTCTCCCTGTAAAACTTGCCTTTCCTACCCAACCGTCTTAACCCCCACATTCCCTTACCTGCTCAACTACCCCTTCCTTCCCCTTAAAGATGTCTCGTGACAAATTAGTCTGTTCCAAACATAATTTCTAACAACTGTCTAAGTTTGTAATAGCAATATTTAAAAACTGTTCCTATTTTTGGGCCTTTGTCCTACTTTTATTAATGGCTTTATTCGGATTTCTTGCTCTAAGAGGCTGAGAGGTATGTTCTGGACTTCCTAATACCATTGTTCTTTCTAGACAATACAAGTTTTCACATGCATAAACAACTGCATAAGTCTATAAGAAGAAACCATTTTGGATCATTGAAATAGTATGCAAATGCTTACTCAGAGCAACTATCAGTATAATCTGCAGCTTATTTAACCCTAACCACAATGTGGGCTTCACTAAAATGCATGTGAAAATATCTATTGTCTAACTGTCCGTTACGATGAACACAGATTATTTCTTGTCATATGAAATATGTTTAAAAATATTCCAAAACAGACCTGTTTAGTAATTGCTGTTTCAAAGACTGTTGACCATAAATGACTAAATGTTCCACTAACCAATCATTTCTACTTAAATCACAGTGGAAAAGTGCAAGGGACATAATTCAAAACTAATATAGAAAACAGAGATAGATAGATAGATAGATAGATAGATAGATAGATAGATAGATAGATAGATAGATAGATAGATAGACAGACAGATAGATAGATAGATAGATAGATAGATAGATAGATAGATAGATAGATAGATAGATAAAAGGAATGCAGTTCAAAGGAAAACTAGAAGCCCATATAGGTAGATAGAGAAGATATATGATGCAGTGCTAAAAATAAATACTGGAGTTCTTAAGCAAAGAAACTATTTTGGCTGTCATGAGCTCCACCAGAGCTCAAAAGCTTAGATGCTATGTTAATAGTAGCCATCCTATTGCTGACTCCAAGTGTACATGCCTTGTCAGCTCCTTGTGTCTGTTCACCACCTTGATGTCGGTTAGACTTGAAACTGGAAGTAAGATAACTATTTTTCACTGGAGCTTTTCTATCACCCCAAACTGAACTCCTTGATGATGCTTTGCAAAGGGCCTACATGAGGCAATGCTTCATTTTCCTGCTTATATCTATTTACACATAGGCAGCTTCATCCTAGTCTCACCTTCCTAAGTCAACTCTGGGGTTAGCGTTTGGTGTCTTCTCAGACGTTACCAGGCCATCTCTGTTTAGGTTGTGTGGTATCTCTTCCACATTTGGCTTTTTTTGTTTGTTTAAAGTGCCATCTCTCTGTCAATTAAAGCCTTGCTGGTGCTATCCAGCTCTTGTCAACTCCACTACCACTAACCATCATAGTGTCAGCTTCTCCAATGTTACAAATGGAAAATGTCACTCCTTTAATGGATTGCTCTGTGTCCATCATTCAGAAAGAATTTAACAGATTGTTTTTATCTTGCTTTTGCTTTTTTCGTTGCTCTCTACTGAAAGAAAGACTTAAAGTGTTAATATGCTCTGAATATGAGGATTTATGCAACACACATTGGTGCAGCTTCTTGTTGTATAATAATGCAGAAGAGGAGCAGTTACCAACAGAAGATGACTGATTTTAACAACTGGCTTAGCTTCTGGTGTCAATCCAAGGGGGTGCAATATTTGACAGATAGGGAGGGCATGGTTAACAGACCATGCTGCTTTGTGAGGGATGGTCTGTACTTGTCCACTCTAGGCTTTCAGATATTGGCAAAGACCTTTTCTACCCCCATAGTGGCTTTTTTTAAGGAAATGCCAAACTGATAAATATACCAACTTAAATGAACCTAGGAAGGAATATTTGAAGATGGTACTGCTCAATGCTAGACATCTTAACATGAAACTTCACTCCCTGCAAGCCTTCCTCTCTCTGGAGAGGGTATACATCTGTGTAGTAATAGAGACACAATTTAAAGCTGTGGAGAGTACCCCAGAAATGCAAGGTTATAATACCTTTCACACCTTTAGGCCAGCGAATGCACAGGTGAGAATTAAAGGTGAAAGAGTCTGTCTATATTAAAACCGACTAAAGATCCAGACTAGTTAAAGTGTATAACCCACTGGAAAATCAAGTATGTGCAACTCACCATAAACAGGGTCTTGTAACTTATGAAACCTAGAAGACCCCCTCCCTGTCCTAGGAAACCCATACTACCTACCTCAGTGTAGTAGAGTCCCTCACGGTTCAACCGAACACGATATTCATGGGGGATTTCAACTACCCCTCAACAGATGGGGAATCCTACATGACTTCTAATGCACAAGCCCAGTGATCTCTAATCTTTGTTAATACCAACATACTTGAACATTTGGTCCAGTCTCCTATCAGGGGTACAAATACACTTCACCTTGTACTCAGCAACATGGGGGACAAATGTTCCTCACCTAGTTTAATGTCTTTGTTGTCAGATCTGACCATAAGGCAGTATTACTTAAAATGAAAATTGAATCCAGGGATCCAATGAAACCAAAAACCTTTGGGAACTATTCCAAGGCTAACCTCTTTCTAGTAAGCAACACCATGGCTAGATAGGGTGAGCTATGCCTGGCTTACAACCACATATGCTAAGCTATTTATAAAATCTCTCTACAGCCATATTGATAACTTTATACAGCGAGCTTTGCACAGTCAAATTAAGAATAAGACAAACTCAAAAGACAAGCTACCCTGGTGGAATCACAATATCAATTGGCTATACAACAAAAGAAAAAATCTTGGCCAAGCATAGGAGGAACAAAGCCAAACATGCTAAAAGCCTCTAACCAATCTAAACAGCTGGCTAAGATGGTTAATTAATACTTCAAAGGCTAAATTTGAAGAAGAAATAGCTTCTCAGGCAAAGGAAAACCACAAACCTTTCTACAGCTATGTCTGTAACTTCAGGGGAAATGCACAGCAATCCACAGAACTTATTGTACATGGCATCACGCACTGAACCAGAGGCCATTGTTAACCTTTTGGCTGACAGGTTCAGCTCAAATTTCTCCCCCCACTCTTCCTGATTGTCCAAAGGAAATACCACATACCACAATCCCTGCAATCATTAATAGGGATCAGGTCATCAATGCACTTTCCAAGGCCAAAACTACATTGATGGGCCCAGATAACCTCCTGGGATATTTAATAAATTGCATAAAACATGACCTCTCTGGTCCACTTGAATCACTTTTCAACTAAAGACTTTAGTCAGGTTTTGTGCCCAAGGAATGGAAGATGGTGACAGTCATTCTCTTGCACCAAGGAGGTCCAACAACTGATCCGGGTAACTACAGGCCCATAAGTCTTACCAGCCTCATATGTAAGGGCATGGAAAGAATCATCATGGACATGATAAATGAGGGCATAGGTAACCTGCAAACACTGGACTCATCTCAGTTCAGCTTTGTTAAAGGAAGGTCATGCCTATTAAATCAGGTGGAATTTTTTGAGAGAGTTACCAAAGTACTGGATGAAGGTAAGACACACAACTTACCTTGATCTGGCCAAGGCTTCTGATACACTACCCCATTCAGGCATTATAGACAAGCTCACTAATTTAGGTATAAACCCTTTTATCACCCACTGGATAGCCAGCTGGCTCACTCAGGAGGTCAAAAGAGGTGAGACCATCTCCATAAAGAGGCCTCTCACTAGCCAAAGCCATGGTCTTGAACTCAATGCTAAGAAATGCATAATTGTACCCTTTGGAAAGTCAACTATCCCTGCTAATTACCATGTTGATAATACACCCATAACAGTCAACCCAGTGGACAGTAGCCTTATATTCAACCACCATATGGCCACAGTGGTGAGGAAATTATTTTATGTTGCGCAACTTTATAAGTAAGGGCATGGCATCTAAGTCCAAACAGGTCATTACCCCACTGTACTCTGCCCTTATCAGACCAATCATATAGTACAATGCTCCCTTTGGTATGCACCTGACCAGGCATCTGTAGCAACTAGAGCAACCTTAGAGGTTCCTTACAAAAAGAATACAAGGTGCAACAAACTTGCCTTATGCAGACCTTCTTAAAGCCATTTCCCTCTACTCAGTCTTCTACAGTTTGCTGAGGGTGATTTATGCCTGGCTCACAAGGCATTCGCAAACACCATACTTATGAATGTCCTGCATATTCATAAGTCAAAGAGTACCAGAAATACAATGTCTAGGGACCTGAATTTTGTCTGTGACTTAAACACTACATGCTGGAGAGACAGATATGTATCCAAGAGACTGTCCCTGCTATGAAACAGTCTTCCCATCCATATGAAGGTGAGTTCATCTATTACCCAGTTTAAGTGCAACCTAGACCAGTGGATGAGGAAGAGGAAATTTACACAGGGCCTGACACCCATGTCCCTTAGGGACAGAGGTAGCTTATAAATACCTGGCCCAATATGTCTTATTTGGATATAGAACATCATTATTCTTTTGGGAAAACTTGGCTAGGCTTAGAAAGACCCCCTGGATCATTAGCCTAGTAACAATCTATGAATCTATGAAGTGACATAGCATGTTTCACATAGTAGAAGATCATGGTTAGCTGATCCTGGGTCTTTTATGACTATGCTATGACATCAGGCATTTAGATGAAGTTTATGTCAAATATTTCTTTAGGCTTAGGGAGATCTCTGAAATGAACATATGTTTCAAATGAATGGAATGGTCTTCTCTTGCAGACATATTTAAAGAAAATGAAGGCACAAAGTCAAGCAAACTTGGAACAGTATTGCAGTACATAATATCAATAGCAACAACTATCTTTTCAAATATCAGTCAGAGTAGAGTTGTGAATGGCAAGCAGCAAATATTACTCTTAATACCCAGTCATGAACTGGTTATTGTTTGGGAGGAGAAAACATTTGTATCTGCATGTGAAAGCAGCTGATCCTTACAACCATGTGTGTGTGTGTGTGTGTGTGTGTGTGTGTGTGTGTGTGTGTGTGTGTGTGTGTGTGTGTGTGTGTGTGTGTGTGTGTGTATGTGCGTGTGCATGTGTGTATGTCTGAGCATGAAATAAGGTGAACTGGATCTACTTCTAAACCTTGAACCTCATATAAGTGAACTTAATTTTCGTTAGACAAAAATCGCGAAATCTTAAATGCCCAAATGGTAAATTTTTCCCAAGGTAAGTAAACACTTCCCTTTTCTCCACTGTAGTATTTTATATATATATATATATATATATATATATATATATATATATATATATATACTGTATAGTTGGGGCGTGCAGGGGCGTAGCCGTCCACCTAGGTGGGTTTTTCTTACTTTGGTGTGTGTTTCATGTAAGTTTGAGCAAGTGTTTACTTACCCGGGAAAAATTTGCCATTCAGGTATTTCTGCTTTCGCTATTTTCATCTTGCGAAAATGAAGTTCAGTCATATGAGGTTCAAGGTTTAGAAGTACATCCAATGAATTACACTTACCGAACTCAGTATTTCTTTTAGATGATCACAGTCAAAAAAGAAAAGTGTGTTATTTCAGGAAGTTCAATAAATAACACACAGTTACAAGACATATGGTCTAGCCTCCATTAGGTCTATATTCAGATTGAATTCTCTGGAAGTTCTGCATACCATATGGTATGGAAATCAATGTAGCTAGCTCATTACCATTAAACCATATATTCCATTTTGCTTTAACCTTCTGCTTGGTCAGGACATCAAAGGGGCAGCTGCTGCAAAGAAAGCTTTCCAGTAAGAACAGAATATTAATTTCTGAGAGAAACATAAAATTATTTTATCCTGACAACCTGAGACCCATCTTCCCTTCAGAGTGCTGCTCAATAAGTCAATATAAGATTACTTTTAACAAATTTAAATCTTTTTATATTAACAACTGAAAAATAAACCCCCTTCTTTGAGGTTAATTTGAGGCTATTCATTTCAAGGGCAATTTTATTCCGCAATGCTGGTCTGGGTCTGGAGAAAGCATGCTCTCCAATGACAGTTTTGAAAAGTGGTTATAATAAGAAGATACTGTTTTTTTTTGGTTAATGCTTAAGGGGTAAGTTTGTTCCTTGAATCTCAAATGTGGGCAGTAACCATCATTTAGAATTTTATATACAAAATTGCCCAGGAGGAGGTTGGCTTTTTCTGTCCCCTGGAGCCACTTATAATTCTTTAGAAGGTTGCAGTGGTAAGTATAAAAGTTGGCAAGTAATGCAAATCTGTAGATTCTGTTTTCAGCAATCTGTAGTCTATGGGTGTCATGGGCTAAAGTGAAAAAAGAAAACAGAAAATTCCCAGACTTTGAAAGGGTCCAAGTTATTTGAGCCAGCTTTTTGAGGACAATACAAGCTAAAATGGAACACCATATAAATAAAGAAAAGATAATATGGTAGAATAACGCATCACAAAATATGGCCAAAAAATAAGAAACTAATATTTTATGTAGGTATTCAGGTCCTGGTAAATATTAAAGATAGGGATTCCATAGTGTGTATACTAAGTGTACACTGTTCTGAGTGAACAGACAACCCAGGCATAACTCATGCCTTCTTCCTCCTAATTTTAGTTTCCCTACTAATATTCTTGCAGCTTTAAATATAACAGGGATTCATAAAGGTTGCCATAAAGTGTAGATAACATGTACACTTAATGTAATCTTTCTGAGTGACTAGAAATCATAAAAATGTGATAAGAATGTTCTTGAATACACTTAGTGTGCATTTTTATTGAATCTGGCCCATTGATAAACCAATAATGAAACTTGCTAAGTGTGAACAACTCCACAACCAAAGTACATTGTCCTACTATGGAAATATAATTACCTAAAAATAAATCTTAGAAATAAAGAAGCAGTATACATTGTTTATATGTTATAAATTATAGCAGATAATTTCGATTAAATTTCAGTCACATCTTTTGCTCAAAAAGATAAGATGAACAGAAACACATCTAATAAATCAAACCTGACACTGGTAACAGAGCTGTTCATCATATGATATAATTTTGTCCTATGTAGTCTGTTACTTTTATGCTTTGTTTCCAATATCTCATCACTGAATAAGGCTAACAGTTAAAAGTAAGGACACGGTAAACAGTTTAAGCAAATAAAAGCAAAATATTTGTCTATGAATCAGGTTTGCAACTTCTCCATCCCTCATATCTAAATGAGTTTATTTCTCACTTGTGAAAAGCAATATGTAAACCAGCAATGGAGAGGGGCTGGTAATTGTGCACTATATTATCATATAAATACAAAGAATAATGAAGTTTAAGCCAAGCGTACATAAGGCGACACATCTGAAAGTTGATAAAATAAATTGCTGATTATGTTCTAGGCCATTAGGCCAACAGCTTTTTGTTCTAACATAGCTTTTTTCTGATATCCAAAGCCAGTCTTCTGCCTTTACAAACTATGGCAAGTCTTCTGAAACAAGAAAAAGTAGAAAACTTTCTTCAGTCATAAAATATTTACTGTTACCAATGCATTGCCTTTTTCTTTGCATTATGCCTTGTGGCAAGTCACAGGCCATTCTTATCTGCTTTTCATTTAAATAGATTTATTTTTTTCAATAATTATTCCATATTTTACTACAGTCAGTAAGTGTTGCAACGGTAGCAACATTAGCATTTGAACAGCTTTCAGTACTGGAGCTGGTTCTGATGGATTGATGCTCAAGATCAACATGGATCTGTTTTTCATATTCTGTCATGGAAATCTATAAAAGAGTTGTGAAAATTTTATATGCTGTTTTGATAACTAGTCATGACTTGTCTCAAGAGTCCAGTACTTCGTATAACCTTAAATTGTAATTGTGGTCTCCAAGCTCTAGGTCTATACATTCATCTTTCATTATTTTAGCTTAATTTAGGAGTTTACCACTGCTGTTTAAAGCTTGTTATTTGATGGCTCTAAGTTCTAGCCAGTTTGTATTCTGTTTCATAAAGTTTATAATTGACAGTATTTGAACACACATTTTTAGTTACTATCTTTTTTCCAAACATCTTTATTAAATTTACACATATGACAAAGGCAATCTTGCATTTATATAAATGAAAAACATACAAAATGATGCCACTTTAGTTAGAAACAGTTTACATCACAGACACCATTGAAACAACTGTAGTTGTAAACATTATACATCACTTTTAAACCATCCAGTCATTGTCAGTTAAGCATTATATATCTCATTCAAATCCTGCCTCTTAAACCTCATTCCTGCTCTGCATATATTGTTCCCACAATTCATTTTTTCCAAGTTTGCTCCTTCCCTTTTCTAAAGATCCCAATTCCAGTTGTTTTATCTCTGTTACTGTATTCAGTACTTCTAGTAAAGTTGGTCTAGACTTTGATTTCCATTTTCTAGTAATTGCTTTTTTTGGTAGCCACCATAATTAGACTCAGCAAGGTTTTGCTATGTTTAGGAATTTCCTTTTATTCTGTAGCATAACTCAAAAAAATAATCTCCCCAGTCTGTCCTGTTTACCCAGCATCTCCGACAGAGCGGTCTGCAAGGAATCCCAAAAATCTGCCAGTTCATCACACTGCCAAAAAATATGTTCCCAGCTATCTCTTTCTTTCCAGTCACACCTCCAACATTTGCTATCGACCCTAGGAAAAATTCTTTGGAGTCTACTTGGGGTATAAAAATACCTATGTAAACAGTTCCAGGCAAAAATCCTAATTCTTCTAGACTTTGTTGCATATTTGGGAGATATAATATACCCCCCACTGTCTATTTGTGAATTGCTTATCCAGTCTCTCTTCCCAATCCTTTCTAAGCTCCTCTGATTGATTATTATAGTTATCATGCAATATTTTATATGCTTTACTAATTATTCCTTTTTTAATGACAGCTTCTGTTCTAGATTCTATTAAAAATTCTACCATTGCTGGTCTTTCATCCACGAGCCCCCTATTTCTTTCTCTTTGCCTATACTCTGATATCAATCCTCGATAGGGAAGGCAATTTCTAACTTGCAGTCCAAATAAATTCTTGGCCTTTTCCCATTCTATTACCTTTCCCTTTCTAGTTATTTATTCCCAATACAATGCGTCCTTTGCCAGTTTTCCCCAATAAATTCCAGCCCCCTCTTGCCTATTATCTGCATCCCTGACCACAGTCAACCCTATCTGCAAAATCTCTTTTCTCCATTCTCATGCTGGTTTGGTTCTTAGAATACTCCCTGCTATTTTATGCATATAATACTCTGTATGATTTTGGTTGTTCTTAAGACTCTGCATCCGAAATCCCAATCTCTACTTATTTCTTAAGCTTCCTCCCTGTGTCAGGATCATTACTTTCCACGTTGAATTATAGTTTTCTGCTTGTGCTATGTATAAGATCTTTAACAATTGCAAAAAAAGTGTCTTTACTTGTTCATTCATCGAGGTTATTTTTATGTCATTGAGTAGCCAAATCAGATATGCATCCCTTCTTTATTTGTGAGGAAAATTCCCCTGTATGAACCTTTCTAAAGTGAGAGGCAGACAATATACAGCCAGTATTTTGGGTAGTGGTTTCTCTTGCTGTTTCAGTTAAGTCTGAAAGTGAATCCTCTGCACCTGTTGCCTAATTTGGTTTACTTGTTGAACTAGAGAAGCAGACCCTTTCTTCTTTGAAGCGGTTGAAGTTTTATGGACATTTGGCTATTTTTCTAATGCATTTCTGGAACATAATCCCTTGCAAATATTTTTCCTTTCCTCAATGTATGCATTTAAATCGATGGCAATAGAGCAAAATCTCTTTGCATTCTAAATACAAACTTCCTATACCGTGTTTTCTTCTCTAAGTCTAATGGGTAACTTCCAGAACTGCACTTCGACCTCAGTTGTGTTGCTACGCAGTCTCCTCCCTGAATAGAAGTATTATGTTATGTACAAACAGCTTAATATAAAGAATGCTACATTCAGTGACAGCATAACAATCACCAATTAAACTACAGCCGAGATGATGCTGCAGTCACATATGGTACTATTAAACTATAGCTATCATATAATGTCAAGATATCAGCTAAGGGAAACTGCATCTGTTTTAACTGAATGAGGCATTAGATTCAAGAAAACAGATGAAAATTTGAGTTTAAGCCAAATATCTGCTTTGAAACATTGATAAATTTACTGAGTTGTTCATTAAACAAATAGACCATTTCTAATTGCTTTAATAAGATTATTGACAAGAAATGATATTCCCTTGGCATTGATTGGAAGAACGTGATACTGAATGAAAAGTTTAACCTGAGAAATGTAATGACTAGAAAGATTATACTGTGTCTGTTGAAGAAGTCACCTTTCATTAATTTCTGTTGTCAATTGGTCAAATGTTCTGAATATGACATTGCTTATAGATCTGAACAGAAATAGTTCTTCAGTTAATTAACTGAATATTTGCTTTCTCCTTATTCTTCATACTCTATTCCATGACCACCACCTTTGCATAAATCTTTTAAGTATTTAAGGATAACATTGTCAGAAACCTGCCATTATTCATAAAGGTTTATGTGAATTATAGAAATGGCACATTTCATAACATTTCAGTCACTGGCAGGCCTCTCAACTGTGTCTCTTTTGGGCATGCACTCCTATCAAGCTTGATTTATTCCTACATGATTTTCTGAATAACTCTACCTACTTTTGTGGTACATTCCATTTTTTTAGGTTTGATTACCTTCTGCCACAATTTTCTGACTCCCCCTATCACACTTGACTTTGAATCTGTTTAGTACACAAGAAACCTGATTACATAACAAACATACTGCTGGCGATAATAATTTAAGGAGAGAGGATCAAAGAGAAAATAAATTCATTAGTAAGGTAGAGTTTTGCAATGTCATTCACAAAAGTAAACAGATTTTACACTATCTCTTTTATAATATGCTTTATTTTGTGTCATTGTTGCCACTTTCAGTTTTTTAAACTTGCATTTCTGAGTTGTATCCCACAATCTTTCTAGAAGTAGAAAAAGTTATTAATCCATAACTCTTTCGTATGCAAATTTTAAGTTAATTAGATGACCACATTTTTGGTTGGATGTCCTTATCATTCCAAAGCCTTTGCAGCTATTTTTGATTTTTGAAGGTTGAGACTATAGTTACTGGTTCAATTACATTTGCCCGCACTTAGGACAGATTTCCTTGGATATGACTGAAACAAGTAAAATGTATTTAATGCTACTATTCCTCAAGATAAATATGGTGAAGTTTT